>NC_041389.1:657940292-657961691 GCF_002162155.2 Triticum dicoccoides | reverse complement strand
CCACACACACACACACACAGTCTGCTTTATTTTAATTCAAATTCATTTAAATCCAGGAAATTTCAAACAGCCATAACTTTTTATCTATAAGTCCAAATGCATTGATTCTTTTTGCATTGTCTTCTTTGTCCAAAAATCTAACATCTCCTAAAAGATGGGATTTTTCCTTGTTGTCTAGATTTTTTGGTAATTTTCAGAAGGCTTCTTGATGTTTTCTTTTTGTGGTTTTATTTATTTTCAGAAGAGCAAGCTTGTCTTGAGGATCACCAGGAGGTTTGTGAACCTCATCAGCACTAAGGCAAGCCACAGCATTCATAGTGCCACTTCAATATTTGTGATTGTCCTACTTGAACTTATGATTATTCATGCATTTAGATAATTATTATGATAATTATATTCTGTTAGATGCTTGTCATGTTAAATATGCTTAATTTACAAAAAGTTTGAAGTGAATCTTGTTGATAAGCTAACTAGAGTTTAGTTATGAGTAATGATAAAATGATATGGTCATGAAGATTAATAATCAGTTAAATTATTATTCTTGCATGATGAAAAATGATGAGATTGCTAGAAATGATTCTAGTTTAAGTGAGGTTGGATCTTAACCAGAGAAGTATCATGAGTTGATGATGGCTCCGTGGGAGCGTAGTTGATTTAGTTATTTTCATGGTTATGTGAAGCATATGTTAGTGATGCATAGCATGTCATTATGAGACTGGTTACTTTCACTTTAAGTTGAACCTAATAAATAACTCAACTTGAATATGTGGTTCACCGGGTCATGGTGCTGCTGAAACGAGTTTTTCCTAGTGCAACCACATTTTCCGGTATGGGACGGCCTTAATGCGTTTCATTGTCATGCCTCTGGTTGGTGCCTCCATCTAGGGAAGGTTATGGGCGTGCTGTACCCTGGCCCGGTAAGTAGGCATAACCTTGTGAGCCTGTTGATGAGTTAAGTTTTTGGGTCCCAGAGTGGATCATTGCCACAACGGTGGTTTGAGGTGTCTTGAGGTAGACACGGGGCCACCCAGGACTAGCCCAATGGGGATTGAGTCGGAGTGGCCGGGAGAGTCTCATGACAATGAAGTGGTTTCGTCGGAATGTCGTTGGTCCACCCGAATGGGAGTGCGAGGCCATGGGTTCCCTAGTGTGGGTCCAGTGTGCTACCTCTGCAGAGTGTATTAAGCTATCGATAGCCGAGTCCACGGTTACGGACACGCTCGAAAGTAGGGTACACCATGGGTCAACACTTAATAAATTTGCACACTAAGATTGCACCGAGGTAATGGCAGTGAGGCCATCGTGTTGAGTTGGACCAGGTGTGGTCAGGTAGTGATCGCCGTAAGGATCACGGTTTGAGACCAAGTGTCGGTCGTGGTTGTGATCGCCGTAAGGATCACGAGATTTGTCTTTGAGTTCTTCACGTTTGTGGTCTGGGAATGATCACGTTCGGTAAGCCAGTCCATGGGACGAGTACAATTTAAGCATAATCACAACATGTTGGATATATTGTTGCATTGTTATTAATTGGTTAAATATCATAGTATTGTTTGTCATTATGTTTATGCTTGTTGTGAGCTTGCAAGTACATTCAATGTACTGACCTGGCGTGTCATGCCAGATTTCAGGAAAGTCTCATTGGAAAGGAGAGCTGTCCGAGTCTAGATCGTGTCCACATCGGTTTCCCTGTGCAATGGAGTCCCTCTACAATGTTGTTCCGCTGACTCGTAGTTGTCATGATCGAGGCACCTTTATGTTTACTAAATAATGTACAAATTGTTCAGCCGCACCGTGTGTGCCGCTTGGCCTCGCTAACTGTGGTAATATGAACTATGCTCCGCTAGCATGAATAAAGCGGTTGTTTTTCTGTACCAAGTTGTTGTGTGTTGCTAGAAGACAAGGTCTCTGGGCTGGCAATGCAGGGTAAACCGGTTTCTCTGAGCCAGGGTGCCACAATGCTTGGTATCATAGCTGCGCTGACTATAGGCCACGCTAGACTACGCCGAGTTAACTGGACATTAGATACAAGTTGTAGTTTGATGTATACTACACAACCTTCTTCTTGTAGACGTTGTTGGGCCTGCAAGTGCACAGGTTTGTAGGACCGTAGCAAATTTCACTCAAGTGGATGACCTAAGGTTTATCAATCCGTAGGAGGCGTAGGATGAAGATGGTCTCTCTCAAGCAACTCTACAACCAAATAACAAAGAGTCTCCTGTGTCCCCAACACACCCAATACAATGGTAAATTGTATAGGTGCACTAGTTCGGCGAAGAGATGGTGATACAAATGCAATATGGATGGTAGATAAAGGTTTTTGTAATCTGAAATAATAAAAGCAGCAAGGTATCTAATGATGAAAGTGAGCATAAACGGTATTGCAATGATAGGAAACAAGGCCTAGGGTTCATACTTTCACTAGTGCAAGTTCTCTCAACAATAATAACATAGAAAGATCATATAACAATCTGTCAACATGCAACAAAGAGTCACTCCAAAGCCACTAATAGCGGAGAACAAACGTAGAGATTATGGTAGGGTACGAAACCACCTCAAAGTTATTCTTTCGGATCGATCTATAAAAGAGTTCATACTAGAATAACACCTTCAGACACAAATCAACAAAAAACCTAATGTCACCTAGATACTCCATTGTCACCTCAAGTATCCGTGGGCATGATTATACGATATGCATCACACAATCTCAGATTCATCCAACCAACACAAAGTACTTCAAAGAGTGCCCCAAAGTTTCTACCGGAGAGTCAAGAACGTGTGCCAACCCCTATGCATAGGTTCATGGGCGGAACCCGCAAGTTGGTCACCAAAACATACATCAAGTGGCACATGATATCCCATTGTCACCACACATAAACATGGCAAGACATACATCAAGTGTTCTCATAAAAGACTCAATCCGATAAGATAACTTCAAAGGGGAAACTCAATTCATCACAAGAGAGTAGAGGGGGAGAAACATCATAAGATCCAACTACAATAGCAAAGCTCGGGATACATCAAGATCGTGCCATAGAGGGAACACCGAGAGAAAACATGAGAGAGAGAGAGAGAGATCAAACACATAGCTAGTGGTACATACCCTTAGCCCCGAGGGTGAACTACTCCCTCCTCGTCATGGAGCGCGCCGGGGTGATGAAGATGGCCACCGGTGATGGGTTCCCCCTCCGGCAGGGTGCCGGAACGGCCTCCCAAGAGGTTTTTGGTGGCTACAGAGGCTTGCGGCGGCGGAACTCCCGATCTATCTTGATTTTTGATGGTTTTAGGGTACATAGGGTTATATAGGCGAAAGAAGTCGGTCGGGGGGTGCTCAAGGGGCCCACGGGACAGGGGGGCGCGCCCAGTAGGGGGGGCACCCTCCTATCTTGTGGCCTCCTTGAGAGTCTTCTGACGTGAACTCCAAGTCTCCTGGGTGATATTCTTCCAAAAAATCATGTTGCCGAAGGTTTCATTCCATTTGGACTCCGTTTGATATTCCTTTTCTTCGAAATACTGAAACAGGCAATAAAATAGCAATATGGGTTGGGCCTCCGGTTAATAGGTTAGTCCCAAAAGTAATATAAAAGTGAATAATAAAGCCCATAATCATTCAAAACAGATAATATAATAGCATGGAACAATCAAAAATTATAGATACGTTGGAAACGTATCAAGCATCCCCAAGCTTAATTCATGCTCGTCCTCGAGTAGGTAAATGATAAAAAACAGAATTTTTGATGTGGAATGCTACCTAGCATGATTCTCAATGTAATTTTCTTTTATTGTGGCATGAATGTTCAGATCAAAATGATTCAAAATAAAAGTTCATATTGATAAAAGAAATAGTAACACTTCAAGCATACTAATCAAAGTAATCATGTCTTCTCAAAATAACATGGCCAAAGAAAGTTATCCCTACAAAATCATATAGTCTAGTTGTTGCTCTATCTTCATCACACAAAGTATTTAATCATGCACAAGCCCGATGACAAGCCAAGCAATTGTTTCATACTTTAATAATCTCAAACTCTTTCAACTTTCACGCAATACATGAGCGTGAGCCATGGACATAGCACTATATGTGGAATAGAATGGTGGTTGTAGAGAAGACAAAAAGGAGAAGATAGTCTCACATCAACTAGGCGTATCAACGGGCTATGGAGATGCCCATTAATAGATATCAATGTGAGTGACTAGGGATTGCCATGCAACGGATGCACTAGAGCTATAAATATATGAAAGCTCAACAAAAGAAACTAAGTGGGTGTGCATCCAACTTGCTTGCTCACGAAGACCTAGGGAACTTTTGAGGAAGCCCATTGAGGGAGTCCTGGATTAGGGGGTGTCCGGATGGCCGGACTATGACCTTTGGCCGGACTTCCGGACTATGAAGATACAAGATTGAAGACTCCGTCCCGTGTCCGGATAGGACTTTCCTTGGCGTGGAAGGCAAGCTTGGCAATTTGATATGAAGATCTCCTCCCATTGTAACCGACTCTGTGTAACCCTAGCCCTCTCCGGTGTCTATATAAACTGGAGAGTTTTAGTCCGTAGGGCGAACAGCAATCATACCATAGGCTAGCTTCTAGGGTTTAGCCTCTCTGATCTCGTGGTAGATCAACTCTTGTACTACCCATATCATCAATATTAATCAAGCAGGAGTAGGGTTTTACCTCCATCGAGAGGGCCCGAACCTGGGTAAAAACATCGTGTCCGTTGTCTCCTGTTACCATCCGCCTAGACGCACAGTTCGGGACCCCCTACCCGAGATCCGCCGGTTTTGACACCGACATTGGTACTTTCATTGAGAGTTCCTCTGTGTCGTCACCTTTAGGCCCGATGGCTCCTTCGATCATCAACCACGACGCGGTCTAGGGTGAGACTTTTCTCCCCGGACAGATCTTCGTATTCGGCGGCTTCGCACTGCGGGCCAATTCGCTTAGCCATCTGGAGCAGATCGAAAGCTACGCCCCTGGCCATCAGGTAAGATTCGGAATCTTAAACTACATGGCTGACATCCGCAGGGACTTGATCTTCGACGTATTCGAGCCACGGCCGAGCGCGCCGCACTGTCACGAGGGGCATGATCTAGCTCTGCCGTCGGACAGCGCCCGGAGCGCCGCTCAAGCGTCCTCTCCGACCATTAGCTCGGAGCCGACTGTGCCAGTCGGGGACGGACGGTTGGACGCCGCCCCAGGAGCCGCAATCTCTACGGTGATAGAGCCGAATAGCAACCTAGTCCTTTGTAAAGCCAGTGACTCCAAGGTGCCAGACTCCATTCCAGACTCCGGATCTTCCACACCCCTTCCGATCGAACCCAATTGGGCTCTGATCATGGAGTTCACCGCCACGGACGTCTTTAAGCACTCGCCCTTTGGCGACATCCTGAATTCACTAAAGTCTCTCTCCTTATCAGGAGAGCCCTGGCTGGACTATGGTCAGCAAGGTTGGGATGCGGACGACGAAGAAATTCGAAACCCACCCACCACCCACTTCGTAGCCACTGTCGACGATCTAACTGACATGCTCGACTTCGACTCCGAAGACATCAACGGTATGGACGCCGATGAAGGAGACGACCAACAACCAGCACCTATAGGGCACTGCAAAGCCACCTCGTCATATGACATATACATGGTGGACACCCCTAAAGCAGGGAATGGTGATGAAAAAACAGAGGATGACCCCTCCAAGAAGCAACCTAAGCGCCGACGTCAGCGGCACCGCTCTAAATCACGCCAGTGCAAAAACGGCGAGTCGGGCACTGGAGACAACAACACCCCGGACAGTGCCGAAGACAACCCCCTCCAGCAGGATTCAGCGCAGGAGGATGGAGAAGCCAGCCCCCATGAGAGAGCGGCAGACAGGGAGGTCGAGGACGACAATTATATGCCTCCCTCCGAAGACGAGGCAAGCCTCGACGACGACGAATTTGTCGTGCCAGAGGATCTCGTCGAACAGGAGCGTTTCAAGCGCAGGCTTATGGCCACGGCAAGCAGCCTCAAGAAAAAACAGCAGCAGCTCAGAGCTGACCAAGATTTGCTAGCCGACAGATGGACTGAAGTCCTGGCGGCCGAAGAGTATAAACTCGAACGCCCCTCCAAGAGCTACCCAAAGCGCAGGCTGCTACCCCAACTAGAGGAGGAAGTAACTAAACCTACATCACCAGCGTATGATGCAGCCGATCGGCCACCCCGTGGCCGCGACAGGGAGGCCTTTCAGCCCTCAACTCAAGCCGCACCCCGGCGCCGCTCAAAAAATACCAGAGCACGGGGAAACGCAACAGACCTGCAAGACATATTGGAGGATAAGGCAAGGCAAACAAGATCGATCTACGGATCGCGTGGGCGCCCCACGTCACGTGACGATAACCATCACGCCGGATATGATAAATACGGCCAGGCCGAACACAACAGACAAAGCTCATCCGAGCTACGTCGCGATATAGCCCAGTACAGGGGCGCCGCACACCCACTATGCTTCACAGACGAAGTAATGGGTCATCAAATCACCGAGGGTTTTAAACCCATAAACATCGAATCATACGATGGCACAACAGATCCTGCGGTATGGATCAAGGATTATCTCCTTCATATCCACATGGCCCGTGGTGATGATCTACACGCCATCAAATACCTCCCGCTCAAGCTTAAAGGACCAGCTAGGCATTGGTTTAACAACCTGCCAGCAGAGTCAATTAGTTGCTGGGAGGACCTGGAATCCGCATTCCTTGACAACTTCCAGGGAACTTATGTGCGACCACCAGACGCCGATGACCTAAGCCACATAATCTAGCAGCCAGAGGAATTGGCCAGACAATTATGGACACGGTTCCTAACCAAGAAAAATCAAATAGTCGACTGTCCGGATGCAGAGGCTCTTGCAGCCTTCAGGCACAACATCCGAGACGAATGGCTTGCTCGGCACCTAGGACATGAAAAGCCGAAATCTATGGCAGCCCTCACGACACTCATGACCCGCTTTTGCGCGGGAGAAGACAGCTGGCTAGCTCGTAGCAATAACATAACCAAGAGCCCTGGCAACTCGGACACCAAGGACCACAATGGCAGGTCGCGTCGCAACAAGCACAAGCGCCGCATTAATGGCGACAATACTGAGGATACGGCAGTTAATGCCGGATTCAGAGGCTCTAAACCCGGTCAGCGGAAGAAGCCATTCAAAAGAAACCCTCCGGGCCCATCCAGTTTAGACCGGATACTCGATCGCTCGTGCCAGATACACGGCACCCCCGAACAACCAGCCAATCACACCAACAGAGATTCTTGGGTGTTCAAGCAGGCAGGCAAGTTAAGTGTCGAAAACATAGACAAGGGGCTGCATAGCGATGACGAGGAGGAGCCCCGGCCGCCGAACAACAGAGGACAAAAGGGCTTCCCCCCACACTGCGGATGGTGAACATGATATACGCAACCCATATCCCCAAAAGGGAGCGGAAGCGTGCTCTCAAGGACGTCTATGCGTTGGAGCCAGTCTCCGCAAAGTTCAACCCATGGTCCTCCTGCCCGATCACTTTTGATCGAAGGGACCACCCCACTAGCATTCGTCACGGCGGATTCGCCGCATTGGTCATAGACCCAATCATTGACGGATTTCACCTCACTAGAGTCCTCATGGACGGCGGCAGCAGCCTGAACCTGCTTTATCAGGATACAGTGCGAAAAATGGGTATAGATCCCTCAAGGATTAAACCCACAAAGACAACCTTTAAAGGCGTCATACCAGGTGTAGAAGCCAGCTGCACAGGCTCAGTTACACTCGAAGTGGTCTTCGGATCCCCGGATAATTTCCGAAGCGAAGAGTTAATCTTTGACATAGTCCCGTTCCGCAGTGGCTATCACGCCCTGCTCGGACGAACCGCATTCGCAAAATTTAATGTGGTGCCGCACTGCGCATATCTCAAGCTCAAGATGCCAGGTCCTCGCGGAGTCATTACGGTCAATGGAAACACCGAATGCTCTCTCCGAACAGAGGAGCACACGGCGGCCCTGGAGGCGGAAGTACAAAGTAGCCTCTCAAGGCAATTCTTCAATCCGGTTGTTAAATGCCCGGACAACGTCAAGCGTGCCCGAAGTAACCTACAACAAAACCGGCTGGCACGTTCCGAGCAAGCATGGCAGTGCGGCCCCAACCCCAACCCTCGCGAGATTGTGATAACGGTACCACGCGTACATAACTACGTTCTGGAAATACCATGGGCATAAGGGGAGGGGCACAACCACGGCAGGCCCAGAATGCGGCTCAACCGCACTAGGGGCTCCATATTCTGCCATTTCCTTTTTTTATACTTTCAGGACCCAACTATTCGGAAGGCCTGTCCGGCAATACACTCGCCGAATACACGATGCAACAGCCAGGGAGATAACAAGCCGCATCAAATGTCCAGGTGGTCTCTGTAACGAGCTAAATACCTGTTTTACTTAAAGTCTCGCAGCTTGCCCCTGGAGAGGGACATGTCAAATAATCCCATCTCTTGCTTATCGCACTATTTGTATCGTTCTGCTTTCACAGCAGCCCTTTTTAATAAACAATACATAGCTCTTATCTATTATTGTATTCATTTATTTTTATACAAATATGTTCAGTCATGACATTATGCAACCGTACACTTTGGTACGGCCAATACACCAGGGGCTTAAGTACCCCATAATACGGTGTGAAAAGACTGAACACTCTCATGAGTGCGGCACCCCGAACTTATAGCACTATATGCATCGGCTCCGAATCATGTCTTGGGTCAATAGTTGGGTTTGCCCGGCTCCCATGTTTTGGTACCTTACGTTCCGCAATGTCGGCTAAGGTAGTGCTGGGAGAACTACTGCGATTGTGTCCCAGTTTAGCTGGGTTAACACCTCAGTAGAGAAAGCTAAAACTGACCGTCATGATAGTGCGAGAGACCAGTCGCTGTTCGAGAGCTTTTTTGAGTCCCTAAAGACTTATGCCGCTTAGAGCGAGGAGCCGGATTTATCCGGCCTAGGCGTGGATAGCGCCCCGAACTCGGTCTTCCGAATACTAGGGGTGTCGGTGTCAAAACCGGCGGATCTCGGGTAGGGGGTCCCAAACTGTGCGTCTAGGCGGATGGTAACAGGAGACAAGGGACACGATGTTTTACCCAGGTTCGGGCCCTCTTGATGGAGGTCAAACCCTACGTCATGCTTGATTAATATTGATGATGTGTGTTACAAGAGTAGATCTACCACGAGATCAAGGAGGCTAAACCCTAGAAGCTAGCCTATGGTATGATTGTTGTTCGTCCTATGGACTAAAGCCATCTGGTTTATATAGACACCGGAGAGGGCTAGGGTTACACAGAGTCGGTTACAATGGTAGGAGATCTACATATCCGTATCGCGAAGCTTGCCTTCCACGCCAAGGAAAGTCCCATCCGGACACGGGACGAAGTCTTCAATATTGTATCTTCGTAGTCTTGGAGTCCGGCCGATGATGATAGTTCGGCTATCCGGACACCCCCTAGTCCAGGACTCCCTCAGTAGCCCCTGAACCACGCTTCAATGACGACGAGTCCGGCGCGCATATTGTCTTCGGCATTGCAAGGCGGGTTCCTCCTCCGAATAATTTATAGAAGATTGTGAACACCAGGATAGTGTCCGGCTCTGCAAAATAATTTCCACATACCATCGTAGAGAGAATAATATTTACACAAGTTCAATCTGCTGACGTATTTCGTGGCGTGTCGTCACACCACTACCAAGCCTTTACTCGAATTGTTTTTATTGTACCACCTCAGTGCGTTTAGCGAAGCGGTTTCCTTGGCATGTCTTGTCGAAGCAGAGATCGTGTTCCCCTTATTCCGGGATTCCCATCAATACGGACGTGGGTAACCCCACCGCGCAATTGATTGCGGCGCTTGGGGGATAAGCAAGCTTTATCAGGCCGGTGGGGACGCATGTTTTCATCTGCCCATATAAGGGGATAAAGATCCAACCCTTTTACCTGCGCCTTCTTCCTCCTTGGCTTATCCATCTCTGCAAACTCGAGCTCCAGCGCCCAAGTCCGCACATCTCACCTCAACCTCCTCCAACTATGTCCGGAGCGGGAGGCAAGTGGATGGCCTCCTCCGTTACGGAGGGGCACATCCAGAAGCCGCGCAGCGCCGGATATTTGTCCAGCAACATCGCGCATCGGCTCCCCGACGAGGGAGAGCTCATCCCCACCCCCAGGCCCCATGAGAGGGTAGTATTTCTTACCCATTTCCTCCGCGGACTGGGCTTCCCACTCCATCCCTTTGTCCCGGGGCTCATGTTCTACTACGGCCTGGATTTCCACGATCTGGCCCCGAATTTCATCCTCAACATCTCGGCGTTTTATCGTCGTGTGTGAGGCCTTCCTCTGCATCCAGCCCCACTTCGGCTTGTGGCTCAAGACCTTCAGTGTCAAGCCGAAGGTTGTGAAGGGCAGCCAAGCGGAGTGCGGAGGCGCCATGATGGGCAGGATGTTCAACATTACTTGGCTTGAGGGCACTTTCGTGGAAACCATCAAGGGGTGGCAATCGGGGTGGTTCTACATCACCGAGCCGCGTGACCCTGAATGGGCAGCGGCCCCCGAATTTAGATCTGGCATCCCCACATGGCTCACCTCCTGGAAAGAGAGCGGCGCACTTGGGGTGATTCGGAGGAGTTGACCGGACTCCAAGCCTGCGTCCAAAAGCTGGTGGACAAGAAGCTCAAGCTTGTCAACGTGGTCCAGGTCATGCTCATCCGCCGGATCCTCCCATGCCAACGATGGGGCTTCAACATGTGGGAGTTCGATCCGGTGCAGCACCAGACTTTGAGCGGGCTCTTCGACACTACGTACGAAGATGTCTGGAAGGTGCTGTTCAAGGGCGCCGAGGTTCCCGCATCCACTACCGAAGATCGCGGATTCAGCTCGCAGCGTCCGACCAACGAGGTAAGCGATTTTGTCCTTTACGGGACGCTTGTTTTCCATAGTTTGACTCTATGCGGGATCTAAGCTCCCTTTCCTTTGACAGGGCTGGCTGGCGAAGGCCGAGCGGACTACCTGTCCGGCCCCATTGCCAGAGGACCCAGCGGACGCCCGCCTAACGGGGCTGCTGGCTCCGGCACCCCACGTGGTGCCGGAGAAGAAGGCCAAGAAGAAGGCCATGGGGACTCGGAAGAGTTCCCGTTTTCAGGTGCTATCGGATTACGACTCCGAGGCCGACTCCTCTGACCAAGGTGAGGAGGAGAAGAAGAAAGCCTCTCCCCCAATGGGGGGAGAGAAGAAAAGGAAGGCCTCCCCAACGAGGGAGGCCGAAGGGTCCAAGAAGGGAAAAACTCTTCCCCCGGACTGCTCTGCCAACGCCAGTGACGACGACAAGGACTGGCCTCCAAGGGCCAAGCCCCTGGGGAGATCGTGAGTATCCGGACTCCCGAATAACTTCTTGGTTTTTCTTTGTTTGCCACACAATGTCTTTCTAATGCCGCATACAACCCTACAGTCCGCCCAAGAACGATCTTCCCGCTTCGTCGAGCGGGTCCTTAGGTGCGTCGGATATGGATTCTCTTCCGACCGCCTCCACCCCCCGTGACACGGACGATGCCGAGGTGGGATCCTGGGAAGGGACCCGCCAGGAGGAGGAGGCCCCGGAGGGGTCGCAGGACAACCTCCCGGACTTTGCACCGGACTCGGCTCCGGATCCCATAGTGGCTCCGGAGTCCGGCAGGCGGCCCCTTCGTAAGAAGGGCAAGACCATGACGCCGGCAGCCTCCGTCCAAACGGAGGCGCCGGATAGCTTGCTGGAGGCGCTCAATGGCGCCTCCATCAAAGAGGAACACCGCACTGTTATGAGTGCGGTGATTCAGAAGGTGCATCTTGCCAAGAGCGGGCTGACCGAAGCCTGCATCAGCCTTCTAACAGGCTTCGAGGTAAGAATTTTGATATATGTAAAATAGTACCGCATAGACAGTAGCCCCTGATGCTCGGTTCGGTGTTCGGAAAGAAAAGTCGGACCAAGGATCTAAGAAGATATACGCAGGAGTCATAAAAAATATGTCAATATGGGATTGCAGGCTGCGTTGCTGACCTCTGCCGCACTGACTGCAGAGGTCAATACTTTGAAGGAAACCCTCGAGCGGTCCGAGAACGAGCTCGGCCGTGCCAAGAAGCGGCTCGAGGAAAAGGAAGGTGAGTAACACCTTATTAAAATTGTACCTTACAGAAAAGGATTTTGGTTGCAAAAAGAATGACAAGGATAACGTGGGTATTGCAGGGGCCACTAACAAGATGGCGACCCTGAAAGAGGCGGTGGCCGCGGCCGAACGCAATGCGGCCGCGGAGCGTACCGAGCGAGAGAAGCAGGAGGCGCGGGTGGCGGAGGTACAGCAAGAGCTCCAGGATCTTGTGAAAAAACATGAGTGCCTGGAGCGTGACTCGAAGACTCGAGAGTCTGAGCTTGCAACGGCTCTTGAGAGTGCCAAAGCCGCTAAGGCCGAAGCCTACAAGGCCCTCCAGGAAATCAAGGCATTGAAGAAAATAGCAGCGGGTAAGGCATTTTTCATGCAAAGTAAGAATGTGAGTGTTAATTACCTGTTGCTTACCGAATTCGGAGCTCTCCAGGAGCGTTAGCAGATCTTCCTCGCAGCGTGTCCGATGCTGCCGTGTTCTACCGGGCCGAGGAGGGGAGCTCGACGGAGAAGGTCTTCTCGTCTCAGTATGCTGAGGCCGGACATCCGGTGCCCCTTAGCGACTAGCTAAAGCAGCTGGTCGAGCTCCACAAGGCGGCCGAACAGGCCATGAAGGGCCTCATAGTTCGGCTGTGGCCTAAGGAGGCCATTCCTAGGAGCTACTTCGGCCTGGTGCGGCGGCTGGTGGATGTGTGCCTGTGGGTTGAAGTCATCAAGCACTCCGCCTGTATTGAAGGTGCCCGTTGGGCCCTTGCCCGCGCAAAGGTGCACTGGGCAAGATGGATGCGCAGAAGCTCCTGACGGACCCGCCACCGCAGGGCAAGGAGCATCGCATGCCCGAGATGTATTATAAGAGTGTGCTGAAGGGCGCCCGCACTATTGCGGGTGAGTGCTCCAAAGATGTAATATTTGAGTAGACTCGCATTTTGTTATCCTGTGCGCTGAAAACTTAGTTCATTTGCGCTAAGCAACGCATTTTAATTTAAAATATTACCTTCTGTGCGGCTGTTTATCAAATCTGAGAGATGGCAAGTCGTCGGCTTCAGCCCCCATGCCACGAGTGCTGGGGTGTTCGGGATAAATTTGAGCACCCTTGTTCCCATATTTGGGTCCATCTAGGGAGGCGCTCAACACAACGAACAAGGCAACCGGACTTATAATGCTTGAACACTCTCACTTAGCCATAGAATTCTATAATTTTAAATTTTGGCGAAGCCCCTAGTCTTCGGAAGGCCGAATTTGGGGCGCTATCCACACCTGGGCCGGACAAAGTCGACTCCTCGCTCTAAGCGGCATAAGTCTTGAAGGACTCGCAAAAAACCTCTCAAACAGCGACCAGCTCTCGCCTCATCATGACGGTCAGTTTTAGCTTTCTCCACTGAGGCGCTCGCCCAGCTCAACCGGGGCGCAATCGCGGTGGTTCTCCCAGTGCTACCTTAGCCGATACAATGGAACGTAAGGTACCAAAACATGGGAGCCGGGCAAACCCAACTATTGACCCAAGACATGATTCGGAGCCGATGCATATAATGCTATAAGTTCGGGGTGCCGCACTTGTGAAAGTGTTCGGACTTATCACACCATGATGCGGGAAACATAAGCCCCTGGTGTATTTAGCCGTACCAAAACGTACGGATGCGACATGTCACAAATGAACATATGTATAAGAGAGAAATGCAATTGGAAGCAAAAAGGTGCTGCATTACTTATTCAAGAAAAACCGCTGTAAGTGCAGAACGATACAAATGGTGCGATAAGCAAGGGATGGGACTGTTAAACATTTCCCCCTCCAGGGGTAGGCTGCGGAATGGTGCATAAAACAGATTTAATGCTCGTAATGCAGACCACCTGGATATTCGTTGTAGCCTTTCTCCTTCCCTGGCTGTTGCATCGTGAGTTCGGCAGGTCTACTACCAGACAGGGCCTCTGACGAACGGAGTCCTGTGGGTAAAAATAAAAAGAAAAGAAAAAAAGAACGACACACTTGAGAGCCCCTGGTGTGGTTACGCCGTATTCTGGGCCTATCGTGGTCGTGCCCCTCTCCCCATGCCCATGGTATCTTCAGAGCGTAATGGTGTACGCGAAGGACCTGTCTTGACGTTTTGCAGGGGCTGGGGTTGGGGCCGCACTGCTACGCATGCTCGGAATGTGCCAGGTGGTCTTGTTGTATGTTACTCCGGGCGCGTTTAGCCATGTCCGATCGCTTAACGGCCGGACTCGAGAATTGCCTTCAGAGGCTGCACTGTACTTCTGCCGCGAGAGCTGCTGTATGTTCCTCCGTTCGGAGAGAGCGTTCAGTGTTTCCGTTGACCGTCATGACCCCTCGAGGGCCTGGCATCTTGAGCTTGAGGTATGCGTAGTGCGGTACCGCGTTGAATTTTGTGAACGCGGTACGTCCGAGCAGAGCATGATAGCCGCTGCAGAACGGAACTATGTCGAAGATTAACTCCTCGCTTCAGAAGTTATCCGGGGATCCGAAGACCACTTCCAGTGTAACTAAGCCTATACAATTGGCTTCTACACCTGGTATGACGCCTTTAAAGGTCGTCTTGGTAGGTTTAATCCTTGAGGGGTCTATGCCCATTTTACGCACTGTGTCCTAATAAAGCAGGTTCAGGCTGCTGCCGCCGTCCATCAGGACTCTGGTGAGGTGAAATCCATCGACGATTGGGTCTAGAACCAATGCGGCGAATCTGCCATGGAGGATGCTGGTGGGGTGGTCCCTTCGGTCAAAAGTGATCGGGCAGGAGGACCATGGATTGAACTTCGGGGCAACTGGCTCCATCGCGTATACATCCCTGAGTGCACGCTTCCGCTCCCTTTTGGGTATGTGCGTTGCGTATATCATGTTCACCATCCGCACCTGTGGGGGGAAACCCTTCTGTCCTCTATTGTTCGGCGGTCGGGTCTCTTCCTCGTCATCTCTATGCAGCCCCTTGTCATTGTTTTCAGCAATTAACTTGCCTGCCTACTTGAATACCCAACAGTCCCTGTTGGTGTGGTTGGCTGGCTTTTCGGGGGTGCCGTGTATCTGGCACGAGCGGTCGAGTATTCGGTCCAAATTGGACGGACCCGGAGTAGTTCTTTTGAATGGCTTTTTCCGCTGACCGGGTTTAGAGCCTCTGAATCCGGCATTGACTGTCGTATCTTCACTGTTATCGCCGTTAATGTGGCATTTGTTTTTGTTGCGACGCGACCTGCCATTACGGTCCTTGAAGTCCGGACTGCCAGAATTTTTGCTGAGGTTATTGCTGCGTGCTAGCCAGCTGTCCTCACCGGTGCAGAAGCGGGTCATGAGTGATGTGAGGGATGCCATGGATTTCGGCTTTTCCTGTCCTAGGTGCCGGGTAAGCCACTCGTCGCGGATGTTATGCTTGAAGGCCGCTAGGGCCTCTGCATCCGGACAGTCGACGATTTGGTTCTTCTTGGTTAAGAACCGTGTCCAGAATTGTCTGGCCGATTCGTCTGGCTGCTGAATTATGTGGTTTAGGTCATCAGCGTCTGGTGGTCGCACATACGTGCCTTGGAAGTTATCGAGGAATGCGGCTTCCAGGTCTTCCCAAATCCCGATTGACTCTACTGGCAAGCTGTTAACCCAATGCCGGGTTGGTCCTTTAAGTTTGAGTGGGAGATATTTGATGGCGTGAAGATCATCACCGCGGGCCATGTGGATATGAAGGAGATAGTCTTCGATCCAAACCGCGGGGTCTGTTGTGCCATCGTAGGATTCAATGTTCACGGGTTTAAACCCTTCGGGGATTTGATGATCCATTACTTCGTATGTGAAGCATAGTGGGTGTGCGGCGCCTCTGTACTGGGCGATATCACGACGGAGCTCGAAAGAGCTTTGTCTATTTTGTTCGGCCTGGCCGGACTTACTGTGTCCGGCGCGACGGTTGTCGTCACGTATCATGGGGCGCCCACGCGATCCATAGATCGATCTTGATTGTCCTGCCTTATCCTCCAATATATCTCGCAAGTCTGGTGCGTTCCCCTGTGGCTTTGTGCTCTTCGAGCGATGCCGGGGTACGGTTCTAGTGAAGGGCCTAGGGGCCTCTCTGTCGCGACCACGGGGTGGTCGGTCAGCCGTATTGTCTGCTGGTGATGCAGGTTCATACGCCTCCTCCTCTAATCGGGGGAGCAGCTTGCGTTTAGGGTAACTTTTGGAGGGGCGTTCGAGCTCATGCTCTTCGGCCGCGGGGACTTCAGTCCATCTGTCGGCTAGCAGATCTCGATCAGCTCTAAGTTGTTGCTACTTTTTCTTGAGGCTGTTTGTCGTGGCCATAAGCCTGCGTCTAAAACACTCTTGTTCGATGAGATCCTCAAGCACGACGAATTCGTCATCGTCGAGGCTTGCCTCGTCTCCGGAGGGAGGCATATAATCCTCTACCTCTTCTTCTGCCGCTCTCTCATGAGGGTTGGCGTCTCCGTCCTCCTGCGCTGAATCTTGCTAGAGTGGGTTGTCTTCGGCACTGTCCGATGTGTTATTATCTCCGGTGCCGGAATCTTCATTCTTGATGTGGCGGGATTTGGAGCGGCGCCGCTGACGCTGGCGCTTGGGCTGTTTCTTGGAGGGGTCATCCTCCGCTGTTGCTTCGCCATTCCCATCCTTTGGGATATCCACCATGTATATGTCATATGATGAGGTGGCTTTCCAGTGCCCGGTAGTCGCTGGTTCTTGGTCGTCTCCGGCATCGTCGTCCATACAGTCGATGTCTTCGGAGTCGTAGTCTAGCATGTCGGTTAGATCGTCGACAGTGGCTGCTAAGTGGGTGGTGGGTGGGATTTGAATTTCTTCGTCGTCCGCATCCCAACCGTCATGACCGCAGTTCGGCCAGGGTTCTCCTAATAACGATAGATACTTTAGCGAACTCAAGATGTCGCCAAAAGGTGAGTGTTGAAAGATGTCCGCTGCGGTGAACTCCATGACAGGCGCCCAATCGGATTCGATTGGAGGGGGCGCGGGAGGGTTCGGAGTCCGGCAAGGAGTCCGGCACCTCGGAGTCACGAGCTTGATGAGGGACAAGGTCAGTGTTCAGCTCTATCGCCGTAGAGGTTGCAGCCCCCGAGGCGGTGTCTAGCCATCCATCCTCGATCTACGCAGCCGGCTCCGAATTGAATATCGGAGCGGACTCGAGTGCGGCCTCCAGGCTACTGTCCGGCTGCAGAGCTAAATCATGCCCATCATGACAGTGCAGCATGCTTGGCTGTGGTCCGAACCCATCGAAGATCAAGTCCCCGCGGATGTCAGCCGTGAAGTTCAAACTTCCAAATCTGACCTGACGGCCAGGGGCGTAGCTTTCGATCTGCTCCAGATGGCCAAGTGAATTGGCCCGCAGTGCAAAGCTGCCGAATACGAAGATCTGTCCGAGGAGGAAGGTCTCACCCTGGACTGCGTCGTTGTTGATGATCGAAGAGACCATCGAGCCTATCGGTGACGACACAGAGGAACTCTCAATGAAAGCACCAATGTCGGTGTCAAAACCAGGGGATCTCGGGTAGGGGGTCCCGAACTGTGCGTCTAGGCGGATGGTAATAGGAGATAAGGGACACGATATTTTACCCAGGTTCGGGCCCTCTTGATTGAGGTAAAACCCTACGTCCTGCTTGATTAATATTGATGATGTGTGTTACAAGAGTAGATCTACCACGAGATCAAGGAGGCTAAACCCTAGAAGCTAGCCTATGGTATGATTGTTGTTCGTCCTACGGACTAAAGCCATCCGGTTTATATAGACACCGGAGAGGGCTAGGGTTACACAGAGTCGGTTACAATGGTAGGAGATCTACATATCCGTATCGCCATGTCAGGACCCCGACTCGATGTCACATCGATCTAGCCGGTAACACCTCATATCACTTTGCGGCCTCACGCACGGTATCCCCACGGGTGTCGCCTTACCTTTGCCCGGGACCGTTTGCGCCTTTTGGCTCACGTATATGATAGTGTCGCTAGCATCCATATGATAAAGAGCCCGGGCTGACATGACTAGTCGTAAACCCAAAGTGGCACAGACTTACAGGGACAGGCATCCATGACCCAGCTTCGAACGTGTCGGTCATCAGCAAGTGGGTCCGGGCTGTAGCACTAGGCTAGCAGGACTCCGGTAAACCGGGCTGTAGCGGGCTAACAGGACTCCGGTACTCAAAGCGTGACATTTCCCCGAAGGGACAGACACAGGAACGAAGAAGGACACATGCCGGCCAGCCTAAGTGTTCCAGAGCAGTAGCAAGCTACCATGGCTCAGCGGTAACACTAGGAGACATTTCCCGGTAAGAGAGGCTACTAAAGATAAACAACTAGATAGTCAGATCCCACACATACCAAGCATTTCAATCATACACACAATATGCTCGATATGTGCAAATACAACGAAGCATCACAACATGACTCTACGACACAAGTACTTTATTTAAGGCTCAGGGAGCCATACATAACATACACAAAGGTACGGGTCTCATGACCCAACATACAAGTCATACAATCATACAAACCAGCAGCGGAGGTAACTTGTCTGAGTACAGACAACTAGTAAAACAAAAGAGGCTTGGAAAGCCTGGCTATACTACAAGGTCCTTCACAAGCTCAGGGTCACCACCTGGGTCTTTAGCCTACTCGTTGATGTCAACGTCTACATAGAACCCATCAGAAGGGGTTGCAGCGTCTTCTGTAAAAATGTAGATTATAGCAACATGAGTACAAAGGTACTCAGCAAGACTTACATCAGATCCTACATACATGCATAGTATCAAGAAGGGTTGGTGGAGTTATTGCAGCAAGCCAGCTTTGACTCTTGGCTAGGCTATCCTACGATACTCCAACTTGAAATGGTTTTGCGCACACGAGTCCACTACTCACCACTTCAATACACTACCGAGGATCCACCTCCGTCTTCCTACGGAAGAGCCATCCTCGGCACTCACACTTATCTTGAAGGCTTTAGTAGTTTCCATTTACTTGTCTATGAACTGTATAGGCAACCAAGTAGTCCTTTACCGCGGACGCGGCTATTCGAATAGATCATGATAACCCTGCAGGGGTGTACTCCTTCATACACGCTCTCACCACTTACCGTCGTTTACACGACATGTACTCGGCAACCTTCAAGCGGAAGCCCAACGTGGGTGTCGGCCACGACCTACCTAATCACCTAAGCCTCCAGTCCAGGTTTATCGCCTATCCAGGTTCCATCCGCAGGGAGTCCGGCCGAGGTTTCCCATACGGCCCCGAACGATGTGAACAGGGTTCCCGAGATACCTAACGGGTATTCGGTACACCGTGCCACGTACCTACCGCATCACAGCCCACCCCTACGGTCAGCGCTGTCCACGGCCTCCAGTAGGCTACAAACACTAGAAACTACTTGCAACTCCTGGACGGAGAACTAGGGTGAATAAGAAGCCGAGAGGGTCCATTGGATTCGGGCCCAATGCATGGTAGTAGCTGATTCTTAAATCACACATACAGATCTCAGTGCTTAAGGTCGGCTTCAATGAAACAACCCACCATGTACTCCTACATGGCCTCTCATCGATACCTTTACCAAATCGTGTTCACCACACCACTCTCATTACCGACATAATCATTTCACTCTAGCCCATCACCCAGATGAACCAGACCTGACACGACTCTAAGCATAGCAGGCATAGCAAGGTAGGAACAACACATACATAGGGCTCAATCAACTCCTACACATGCTAGTGGGTTTCATCTAGTTACTGTGGCAATGACAGGTCATGCAGAGGAAATGGGTTCAACTACCGTAGCACACAGCAGTTTGAATCGCGTTGTCTTAATGCAGTAAAAGAGAGCAGGAGCGAGAACATGGGATTGTATCGATATGATCAAATGGTTGGTTGCTTGCCTGATGGTTCGATGCACTGATACGGTTCTTCGTTAGGGTAATCACGGTACTCCTCGGAGGCAGAACCTGTCGCAAGAACACCGACACACAACCATCACCAAACAATCTGTAACAATATGATGCATGCATGAAACATGGCAATATGAGTGTGTTGGGCTAATGCAACTAAAACCAGAAGGGTTTGAACAAATTTGAATCAAGGATTCAAATTTCAAATTCAAATATGGCCTTTTAAAGTGCTTTTCCTTGTTCTGCTTGAAACATCAATTTAACTTGTTTGACCATGCATGAAAATAGTACAGATGGATAGATTGGATTTTTCTGATCATTTTTCATATATAATTTGTCCAATTTGGAGTTACAGAATAAAAGTTATGAATTTTTGAAGTTTAAATAATATTCTGGAATTTCCTGATTTAAATTAAATCCAGAAATTATAATATTGTGCCAGCATGACGTCAGCATGACGTCAGTGGTCAACTGCGGCTGGCTGGGGTCAAACCTGACGTGTGGGGCCCACACGTCAGTGACAGGGGGGTTAAACAGGGTTAGTTTAATCCTAATTAGGGGTTAGTGGCGCTGGGGCCCACTGGTCAGTGTCAGGGGGTTAACTAACAGTGGTTAGCGCTAATCCTAATTAGCTACAGGACTGGGCCCACCTGTCAGGGACTCAGGGGGGTCCTGCCGTGGTCAAAGTGGGTCAAACCCACCGGCGACGTGACGCCGGCGAGGCCCGAGACGGCGGCGCGATGCGGGATCGCGCTACAGGGCACGGGCGAGGCCGTTCTTGGGCCCGTTGGAGAGCTCTTGCTCCCGCGCGTCGAACGGTGGTGGTGGCCGAGCCTGGGGTGGCTGGTACCGTCGACGGCGAGCTCGTGAGCAGCGGCCGGAGTTCGGGTGCGGTCGGAGTCGGCGTTGCAGGGTGTTTGGGGAGGCGTTGGTGCGTGCTGCGTGCTCCTAGTGAGGCGTGGAGCACGATAGTGTGCTCGGTTGGGCGCTACGGTGACCGTGGCCACGACGGCGACATCGCCGGCGGCGTGGAGCTCTCGACCAAGGTGGGGCTAAGGCCTAGAGGTCGAAAGAGACCAGGGGAGAAGGGGGAAACGACTCGGGGGCTCACCGCGGTTGCAGTGGGCGTCGAAGCGGGCTCGGAGACGCGCTGGAGACGGCGAATTCGACGGCGATGATGGTCGGAGCCCGAAGAGGGGAACGGCGACGTGGCGGCGATGCAGGGCTTCCGGAGGCCCGTGGAGCGGTGGGGAAGAAGAGGGGGTTGTGGCGGAGCTTCTGAGCTAGTCGGGGGAGCGAGGGGTGGCCGGAGACGGCTGCTATGGCGAACGGCGGCGACGGTGGTGTTCGGCCGTGTGAGAGAGAGA
>NC_041389.1:657926455-657939913 GCF_002162155.2 Triticum dicoccoides | reverse complement strand
CTGAGCTAGTCGGGGGAGCGAGGGGTGGCCGGAGACGGCTGCTATGGCGAACGGCGGCGACGGTGGTGTTCGGCCGTGAGAGAGAGAGAGCGAGGGAGAGGAGGGGAGAGCCGGGGGAGAGTGAGAGAGAGCAAGGGGGAGGCGTGGCGTCGTCCGGGGCAACGAGCGAGGAGGGGAGGGCAGGCAGGCAGGGAGAGAGGTGGCGTGGCGCGGTGGCGCGCGCGCGCGCCGGCCACACTCCCCTCCCTCTGTCGAGGACGAAGATGACAGAGGAGGGAGGTGGGCTGGGCCGGCTGCTGGCTGGGCCGCACAGGGAGGAGCCCAGGTAAGCTTCTCCCTTTTATTTTTTTCTGTTTTCTAATTTCTGACATTTGTTTTTGATTTAAATAATATATTAAATCATTTATTTAACTTATGCCAATTTTTGCAGGGGCTAGATATATTATTTCAGAGCTCCTTTATAAATGGCATAATATTTGGACATATATTAATATATATAATTAATATATTTCCAAAGCAAATATTTATGCATTAATTCCAAATGCCCAAAATAAATACCTATGAGCTCTTAAAAATATTGGTTTGAGTTTTATCTCTGTCCAATATTTTCAGAGAGCCACATGAGCATTTTCTTGGACCCTTTTGGAGAAATTTTTATTTGGATCATTTTCAAAAAGATTCTGAGGGTTTCACAGATCCCCATTTCAAGTTTCTGATGAAAGAGTAAACATGATGCAACACTCTAATGCATTACTAGCTAGGGTGTGACACGCCAAGCTTCCCTTCCACGCCAAGGAAAGTCCCATCCGGACACGGGACGAAGTTTTCAATCTTGTATCTTCATAGTCTTGGAGTCCGGCCGATGATGATAGTTCAGCTATCCGGACACCCCCTAGTCCAGGACTCCCTCAAGGGGCTTCGCCGAAATTTAAAATTATAGAATTCTATGGCTAAGTGAGAGTGATAAAGCATTATAAGTCCGATAGCCTAGTTCGTTGTGTTGAGCGCCTCCCTAGATGGACCCAAGAATGGGAACAAGAGCGCTCAGGTTTATCCCGAACACCCCAGCACTCGTGGCATGGGGGTGGAAGCCAACGACTTGCATTTCTCAGATTTCATAAAAGGCCGCACAGAGGGTAATATTTTAAATTCAAAAGTGTTGCTTAGCGCATATGAACAAGTTTTCAGCGCACAGGATAAACATGAGCAAGTTTACTCAAAAATTAAATCCCCGGTACATTCATTTGCTACAAGACGGGCACCCTTCAGGACGCCCTCATAATACATCTCAGGCCTGCGATGCTCCTTCCCCTCCGGTAGCCCATCCTTCACCAGCTTCTCAGCATCTAGCTTGCCCCAGTGCACTTTAGCACGGGCAAAAGCCCTACGGGCGCCCTCGATACACACGGAACGCTTGATGACTTCAAGCAGTGGACAGGCATCCACCAGCCGCCACACCAGCCCAAAGTAGCTCAAAGGCATGACCTCACCAGGCCACAGCCAGCCTATCAGGCCCTTCATGGCCGGTTCGGCTGCCTTATGAAGCTCGACCAGCTGCTTCAGCTGGTCTCTCAAGGGCATCGGGTGTCCGGCCTCAGCATACTGGGACTAGAACACCTTCTCCGTCGAGATTCCTTCCTCGGCCCGGTAGAATGCGGCGTCATCGGATACACTGCGGGGTAGATCTGCGAATGCTCATGGAGAACTCCGGATGCGGGTAAGTAACAGGTAATTTACTTTCACATGCTTGCTTTGCACAAAGAATGCCTTACCTGACGCAATCTTTTTCACCGCCTCAATCTCCTGGAGGGCTTTCTGGGCTTCGGCCTTGGCAGATTGGGCGCTTTCAAGTGCCGAGGCAAGCTCGGACTCTCGAGTCTTCGAGTCAAGCTCTAACCTCTCATGTTTTTTTCACAAGAGCATCGAGCTCTTCCCGCACCTCCGTCACCTGCGCCTCTTGCTTCTCTCGCTCTGAGCGCTCCATGGCCGCATTATCTTCGGCCTTGGAAAGCGCTTCCTTCAGGGTTGCCACCTGGGTTGTGCCCCTGCAACATTCACGTTGGTCCTATCATTTTTTGTAACCAGGTATTTCTATATACATTTACATAAGGTATTACATACCTTCTTTGTCCTCGAGCTGCTTCTTGGCACGGCCGAGCTCGATCTCGGACCGCTCAGGCTTTGCTTCAATGCATCGACCTCCGCAGTCAGTGCAGCAGAGGTCAGCAGTGCAGCCTGCATTCCCATATTGACATATTTATGTTAGACTCCTACATATATCTTTTTTTTAGATCCTCGGTCCGGTTTTTCTTTCCGAACACCAAACTGAGCATCAGGGGCTACTGTCTATGCGCTAACATTTTTACATGTTTTAACATACATACCTCAAAGCCTGTTAGAAGGCTGGTACAGGCTTCGGTCAGC
Source organism: Triticum dicoccoides (assembly GCF_002162155.2). Classification (NCBI taxonomy): domain Eukaryota; kingdom Viridiplantae; phylum Streptophyta; class Magnoliopsida; order Poales; family Poaceae; genus Triticum; species Triticum dicoccoides. The sequence continues at coordinate 657,937,489 of NC_041389.1, read as the reverse complement.
CCGCTCTTGGCGGACTGAACCTTCTGAATCACCGCACGCATAACAGTGCGGTGCTCCTCGTCGATGGAGGCGCTTTTAAGCACCTCCAGCAAATTGTCTGGCGTCTCCGGTTGGACGGAGGCCGCCGGCGTCGTAGGCTTGCCCTTCTTACGAAGAGGCCGCCTGCCGGACTCTGGAACCACTGATGGCTCTGGAGCGATGTCCGGCCCAGGGCCGGACTTTGATCCCTCTGGGGCTTTACCCCCTTTGGGCCTCGAGTCCGGGAGGTCGCCTTGCGGCGCCTCCAGGACCACCTCCTCCTGGTTTAGTCCCTTTTGGGACTCCACCTCGGCGTCATCCGTGGGGAGAGGGGAGGAGGCCGTCGGAAGTGAAGAGCTATTCACATCCGACGAATCTAGGAAGCCGCTCGACGATTCGCCGAGCTGAGCCTTGGGCGGACTGCATGATTGAATTCGGCGTCAGAAGGTACCGTACAATAGAGGAGCGCCATAAGTTATTCTGGTATCCGGATACTTACGATTTTGCCAGGGGCTTGACCCAGGATGGCCATTCCTCCCCGCCGTCTTCGGCATCAGAGGCGTAGTCCGGCAGAAGGGTCCTCCCCTTCTTGGAACCTCCGGACTCCCCAGTTGGGGCGGCCTTCCTTTTCTTTCCTCCCCCCGCTGGAGGGGGAGAGGCTTCTTCTTCCTCCTCCTCGTCTTCAGAGGAGGAGGGCACTTCGGGCTCGTCGGGCGATGAACCCGACACCACCAGGCGTCGGGAACTCTTTCGAGTCCCCGTGGCCTTCTTCTTGGCCTTCTTCTCCGGCACCACATGGGGTGCCGGAACCAGCAGCTTCGTTAAACGGGCGTCCGCTGGGTCTTCAGGCAAAGGAGCCGGACAGTTGGTCTTTCCGGACTTCTTCTGCCAGTCCTATTAAAGGGATGGGAGTTTAGATCCCGCATAGAGTCAAACTATGGAAAACGAATACCCAGTAATGGGAAAATTGAGCTTACCGCACAGGCTTGACACTTCGCGCAGAATCCGCGATCCTCGGTGATGGGAGGGTGGACCTCGGAGCTCTTGAAAAGCACCTTCCAGGCGTCTTCGTGTGTTGTGTCGAAGAGCCTGGACAAAGTTTGGTGCTGGGCCGGGTCGAATTCCCATAGATTAAAAGCCCGTCGTTGACATGAGACGATCCGGCGGAAGAGCATGACCTGGACTACGGTGACGATTTTAACCTTCCTGTCAATCAGGTCTTTGATGCAGGCTTGGAGTCCAGTCACCTCTGCCGAATTACCCCACGACAGGCCTACCTCTTTCCACGAGGTGAGCCGTGTGGGGATGCCAGATCGGAATTCGGGGGCCGCTGCCCATTCAGGGTCACGCGGCTCGGTGATGTAGAACCACCCCGATTGCCACCCTTTGATGGTTTCCACAAAGGCACCCTCGAGCCATGTAACATTGGCTATCTTGCCCACCATGGCGCCTCCGCACTCCGCTTGTCGGCTGCCTACAACCTTCGGCTTGACATTGAAGGTGGGGCCCGGGGGTGGGGATGAGTTGCCCCTCATCGGGAAGCCGGTGCGCGATGTCATCAGACAAGTATCCGACCTTCCTCAACTTTTTGATGTGCCCCTCCGTGACGGTGGAGGCCATCCATCTACCTCCCGCTCCGGACATGATTGGACAAGGTCGAGGTGGGAAGTGCGGACTTGGGCGCTGGAGCTCGAGTGCGCAGGAATGGATAAGCAAAGGAGGAAGAAGGTGTAAATGGAAAGGGTGGATCCTTATCCCCTTATATGGGCGGCCGACGCTATGAGCCCCCACCAGCCTATTAAAACTCGCTTATCTCCCAAGCGTCGCGGTTAATGGCGCGGTTGGGTTACCCACGCCCGTATTAATGAGAATCCCGGAATAAGGGGACACGATCTCTTCTTTGACAAGACGTGCCAAGGAAACCGCCTCGCTAAACGCGCTGAGGTGGAACAGTAAAATGATTCGAATAAAGGCTTGGCCGTGGCGTGATGTCATGCTATGGAATACGTCAGCAGATTAGATTTGTGCAGGTATTATTCTCTATACGGTGGTATGTGGAACTTATTTTACAGAGTCGGACACTATCCTTGTGTTCAACATCTTCTATGAAATATTCGGAGGAGGAACACGCCTTGCAATGTCGAAGACAATTTGCGCGTCGGACTCGTCATCATTGAAGCCTGGTTCAGGGGCTACTGAGGGAGTCCTGGATTAGGGGTGTCCGGATGGCCGGACTATGACCTTTGGCCGGACTCCCGGACTATGAAGATACAAGATTGAAGACTTCGTCCCATGTCCGGATAGGACTTTCCTTGGCGTGGAAGGCAAGCTTGGCGATTCGATATGAAGATCTCCTCCCATTGTAACTGACTCTGTGTAACCCTAGCCCTCTCCGGTGTCTATATAAACCGGAGAGTTTTAGTCCGTAGGGCTAACAACAATCATACCATAGGCTAGCTTCTAGGGTTTATGTCACGACCGGTTTTTCCGGGTATAAATTTCCAGAAAAAGACCATCGTGCTCATCAGCCCCAGGATTACTGTTAGCTGATGAGGCTCCAACTTGATACAGAAATTCCAAGCAAAATACAAAATAAGTAGTACAAGACCATTCTGGCCTGTGAGTACAACAAATGGTTTCTAGTGGTTGATGGCGGAAGCGGTTTGTGGATCATCAGTGTCTATGGGACTCCAATTCCCACAGGAACAGCTAACCAGGTTAACTCCTATCTTCACGAGGCTGCTATCATCGTTGCTTAGGTTCCGGGACTGTCATCGCGTCGCTCCTCCCCGTGCAAGAAAATCTGGCCAAGACAATAGCCAGGGACAAGCCAGTGAGTACTTTGAATGTACTCGCAAACATTACGAACACAGGTATAATATAACAATGATGTGCTGAAAATATTTTATGCTCATGACGTCAGTCACAAAAGATAAATAAAACTCTGATGCGTGCAAGCAAGTTATTTATAAAAGTGCAATAACATAGTAGTATTAGAATGTATGAAATAACAAACAATGCCACAGTCAGGCGTCTGAGCGACACCACATAAAAGGCTTTAAGAGAAATGCCACAGTCGGGCGTCTGAGTGACACCACATAAAGGGCTTTAAAAGAAATGCCACAGTCGGGCGTCTGAGCGACACCACATAAAGGGCTTTAAAAGAAATGCCACAGTCGGGCGTCTGAGCGACACCACATAAAGGGCTTTAAAAGAAATGCCACAGTCGGGCGTCTGAGCGACACCACATAAAGGGCTTTAAAAGGAATGCCACAGTCGGGCGTCTGTGCGACACCACAAAAAGGGCTTTAAAAGAAACAATCATAGTGAATATCCCGGAGGTAGAACCATCCCAGAGATACTCGATAATAACAATAATATCACGGGTTAGTCAACAATAATAATAATCATAATCATCATAAGTCACAAGTCACAATCCATGTTGTTCCAGTTCTGGTTAACAATTTCACCTCCGAAGACCGACACTAAGACCGACACCTGACCCATCCCAGACTGTAATCCTTAACCATGGACACGGCTATTCGAATAGGTTTATTCTCTGCAGAGGGTGTACTCTTTACCCACGAGTAACGGATTTCTTTAGTCCATCGGGACTAATTCCGTCTACGGTCTTTTTGTTGAAAACACACCTAACTTGCACACACCAGCTTAACTCACCGGTGTCTGGAATCACCCACGACACCTGTCAAGCAAAACTCTAAGTGGGGAGGCTACAACCTCGCGTAGCATGGGATCAAATTTATACCGCGCGCTCTAAGGGGTGCCCCCCTCTCGGTCCCAACCGGAAACACCCATGCCCCCGGACCAGGTGGCCTGCCTACCAGCTACAACCGGTATCTTCCACCCTGGCCTCTCTGTACGGTGTGTGCTAGAAAGAGGTTGACAACTTACTGAACCGTACTCTACTTGCTGTAGAGACGAGTGGTAGTACGAAACAAGTATGGGGGTTACTGGAACAAGACTCGATCTACGGTCGACTCAGGAGGTTTAAGTATTCCCTGCATGATTAGCATAACAAAAATATTTCAACCAACAGAGTCACCGCTCATATCATCTTGCCATGCCATACCAGACATAACCGTCCCGACGGAGACTGGCGACAAACTCATGCCTACCCAAGGCTGAGGTTTTCCCGGGTTCCTGCCGGTATGCATGCAAGGCACATGAGGGTGATTATCATCACAAGTGTGTTCATTTCCAACAGCATGGAAATCAATAACATGCACCCATGCATATGATCATGTCACATGAAATAACAAGTTTCTCCGAAGTGAGGTGATGTTATAAACGTGTCATCGAACACACAAAAATATTATGCCGGGGTTCAGAATGCTTGCCTTCAATGTGTGGTAAGGCAGGGTGTACTTCAAAACTTTTGAAAGTATATCTCCTCTCTTCAAAAATCCTATTTAGAAATAAATGAATTAACACACAAAATAAAAACAGCACAAAAAGTTGTTCTGAAATTTTTTCAAATAAATCTTAAAATAAACTAGACAATATTTGAGAGAGGTAGGAAAAAGAATTAATTCATTTGGAGTTATATTTAAAAAGATAAAGCCAGTCAAAGTTGTGGTCAAAAATCTGTTTTTAAAATAAAAAAAAAGAAAAGAAAACGTTTCAGACAAGAATACGTTTTCGGAGCGGAGGAAACGTACTTTGCGATTTCACGTCTTCACTTAAGTCACGTGGTGGCGGGGCTGGGTCACTGACAGTGGGTCCAGGGGGCCCACTAGTCATGTTTGACCAGTCGCCCTCCCTCCCCTTCCTCTGGCCGAACAGAGGCGGGAGCTCCGACGATGTTCGCCGGCGAATGGCGGCACCGTTCGGGAAACGGAGGCCATCTGCGGGTTCAGAGGATCGAGACAGTCATTCCGGTGGTCGATACGGTCTCTGGGGTGGACGGAGCTGCCGGCGGCGAGCTTCACAGCGGACGGTGGTCGTCGGGCAAAGTGGTTTTTCTCCTGCAGTGAGTCCCAATCGAAATCGAGCAAGGGGATGGATTCACGAGGTCGAGAGGAAGCTCCTGGTGAAGAGAATGGGGAGGGGGAGGCTTTGGTGGCGCCGGAATGGTCGAGACAGCGGCGGCGGCTGGAGTTGCCGGAGATGAGGAAGACGGCCTCCTCGGGTCGATTGGCTGCCATGGGGGAACTGGAGGAGTGTACTGAGGCCGCCTGCGAATGGAACGTGCTCGGGGCCTCCTTAAATAGGCGCTCGGGGTCGGTTCTGACGGTGGCCGCGGATAAGGTCGCCGGCGACCGTCTTACTGTGCTGCAGAGCGACGTGGCGGTGGCTGGCTAGCTCCAGGGGCTAACGACGATCACTCCACTGTCGAAGGAGGCGAGATGGCGCGCTGTGGTGGTTTGGGCGGTGCTGCTCATGGCGGTGGCGGGTGCGGCCACGGGCGTGCCGCCAAGCCGCTTGCTGGCTAGGCTGCAGGGGCGCGGAGGCGGTCGGTTCTTCTAGCGTGACGTGGCGAGAGGGAGAGGATTTGGATGAGCTCGGGGAAACTTATCCAGGGGGGTGAGTTGGCTCGGGCGCGAGCACGTGCAAAACGCGCGCTCTGGGCGTGCACGGCACAGGGCGAGCCAAGTTGCTAGGAAGCTAATGCAAATCCACAAGCCTAGGTTAGAGACATATAGAAGGCTATTAGACAACTTGGTTTGGACAGATGGGAAAGTTCACAACACAAACTTACAATCATGCCAAATCTGTCCATGCCCACAGGGTGTTTGATAAAATGCCAGAGGCATCTAGGCAGATCTTGGAGGGGCAAATTCTTCCAGATCAGTGTCTCTTTGGAGGCACAAGAGGTTGGTGAGGTTAGTTAGTGAAAAGCATAAACTTGCTAGTGCAAGTTTTGCAGAACTTCAAATCTGGACAGGAGGTGAAGGGCATTATTTCATGAACCAAAAATGTGCCAATGGTTGCATGCTCCTGGACTTAGGAGTTTAACATGGAGGACTACAAGTAGGAAGAGGAATCATGGATAAAGGAGCAACTAAAAATGTGGTTGTTGTACAAACCATCATGTTGGGCCAGAATAAAGATGAGGTTGTTTTACTCAAAATTTTCAAAGAACAACCCTGGATTTTTGCAAATAATGAAATGGTATGCTCCTACTGACATCCCAAAATTTTGGTGTAAGCTAGAAACAAATATTTAAAAGGGTTGTAGTGCAAAATTGCTCTCTGGACCAGAGAAGAAAATTGGGTGTAGAGCTCAAAATATTTCAAGAATAAAAGATATTTTTGTATAAAAGTGATTTAAAAACATCATATGACATCTCCAAATTTTGGTTGGATTTTTAGATAAATATATCAAATGGTTGTAGTTCAAAAAGAGCTCCAAATTTTAAAACAAGTCATTTAATGAATAAAGCTCAGGGTGAAATAATTTTATAAATAAAACTACTGATTGAGGGATGTTTTTAAATGAGAGGGAAAATAAGTCCAATATGTTTTGGAAGGATCCACTTGGGAAAAACTCCTTAATATTAAAAGAAAAGTTTTGAAATCAACAGATATATTCTTGCAGGCAAAAATTTTAAACTCTTGGCAAAATTTTAATAACTAAAACCTGGTTAAATTTTTGGGGTGTTACAATACTGCCCCCCTTAAAAAAATCTCGTCCTCGAGATTTGCTAAGAGTTGTAAAACAAAAACACTTTTAGTTGGTCAAAAGATCATTTTACACAGACGGTAAAAAGAGGCTACAGTGAGAGGGCAATAAGTGGTGAGTAACTACAGTGTGGTACTGGCGCTGTGTGGAAAAATCCATGCTTATGAAAACGAGCGGTTTCTACACTGGACACCGTGAATTTATAATAAATTCTAAATTTAACAATACGATGGTCGTACCCGAGAGCACAGTGCTCTCTCTGGCTGACAGGTGGGACCGGGGCCCACTGTCAGTCTCTCCTTCTTATTCTGGCTCTCTCTTCTTCCTCTCTCCCGCGCGCTTCTTCTCACAAAAGCTCGGGTGAGGCTCTAATGGCAGAGGCGATGCCAGACTGGTTCGCGATCCTGGTATGCAGAGGGCTGGCGACACTGCTGGGGTTCTCCGTGCTCCTGTGTGCGATGATCCTTGATGATCGTCGCGATGCTGCTGCTCGGGTGTTGGCTCTCCGCGTTGGTGATGATCACGAGGAGTAGGTGAGGTGTGCCGGGTGCTAACTGTTGTTAGGGGGTGGTTAGCCAGATGTAACACCGTTGCAAAGTTTTGCAAACAGTGTATGTGCTCGGATGATTATGGTCGAGTGTCTATGGTCGTTGTGCTGTGTGAAATAAAATAACCCATGTCGTGAGAAGATGCAGATGCAGCAGATCAGGGGAAAGAAATCTCCCTCCAGGATTATATGCGGAAATGCAACAGAATCACTCATATTAATTGAAGCTAAAGATTTACTTGCCGCGCAAACTCGGGTACCACGCATAAGTTACAACACGTAAATAAAAGTTGCGATAATAAATATAACAGTGACGTCTAAATCGAAAACGGTTACTAGACGGGGCCCTGAGAAAATGTCTCTGTCACAGGGATACACTCCTCTTCTATCGGGGAAAGTGGATTGACTAGACAATGAATGTGTCTCTCCTGGTCGGGCCTCCGTGATCTGCCGATGGCGATCTGAGGATTTAAATCTGCGAGACTCTGGAGATAACTCGTCACGTGCGGGGCTAAATGCTCTTCCAACGCATAGGCACGATGGGTGAGGTTTGCGAGTATGGTCACAAAACCTCCAAGGCTGGTTGTTGTGGTCTCGTTGTGCACGACGGGACCAGGTATTGTGGCTCGGTTTGGGGTAGAGGCTGTGTTGTGCTGGTTTGGGGCTAGCATGTCCTTTTTATAGTAAAAGGGAACGGAGTCTTCCTTCGCACGCTTGCGAATGAGACACCTTGGTGCTGGCTACCGGTGCATGACCGACAGGCTAGGTTGATACGTTGGGCACCGACTGCCAAAAGTGTCGGGGTCACTGTGTGGCTATCTTGTACGAGAAGCTTTGGCTGGGGTTTGGTTATGGTCTGGTGGGTTGGTTTGCCTAGGTTTTTTTTGACCTGGCTAAGATAGGATTAGCCAATGGTCAGCCTGGCTCTGATAGTTTAGCCTCTCTGATCTCGTGGTAGATCAACTCTTGTACTACCCATATCATCAATATTAATCAAGCAGGAGTAGGGTTTTACCTCCAACGAGAGGGTCAGAACCTGGGTAAAAACATCGTGTCCCTTGTCTCCTGTTACCACCCGCCTAGACTCACAGATCGGGACCCCCTACCCGAGATCCGCCGGTTTTGACACCGACACCCATCATTGGAATATACAAGCCAAGTTCTATAATGAAAAATTCCCACTAGTATATGAAAGTGACAACATAGGAGACTCTCTATCATGAAGATCATGGTGCTATTTTGAAGCACAAGTGTGGAAAAAGAGATAGTAGCATTGTCCCTTCTCTCTTTTTCTCTCATTTTATTTTATTTTTCTTTTTCTCTTTTTTTTCTTTGGCCTTTCCTTTTTTTGGCCTTTCTCATTTTTTTTCTTTTTCTTCTTTTTGTCCTTTTGTAAAGTCCGATGTCTCATCCCGACTTGTGGGGGAATCATAGCCTTCATCATCCTTTCCTCACGAGGACAATGCTCTAATAAGGAAGATCATCACACTTTTATGGATTTGCAACTCAAAGCTAGAACAAGATATGACTCTATATGAATGCCTCCGGCGGTGTACCGGGATATGCAATGAATCAAGAGCGACATGTATGAAAATTATGAAAGTGCCCTTGCCACAAATACGATGTCAACTACATGATCATGCAAAGAGCAATATGACAAAAGTAATGCGTGTCATATGAACGGAATGGTGGAAAGTTGCATAGCAATATATCTTGGAATGGCTATGGAAATGCCATAATAGGTATGTATGGTGGCTGTTTTGAGGAAGGTATATGGTGGGTGTATGGTACCGGCGAGAGGTGCGCGGCACAAGAGAGGCTAGCAATGGTGGAAGGGTGAGGTGCGTATAATCCATGGACTCAACATTAGTCAAAAGAACTCATGTACTTGTTGCAAAAATCTAGAAGTCATCAAAAACCAAAGCACTATGCGCATGCTCCTAGGGGGATAGATTGGTAGGAAAAGACCATCGCTCATCCCCGACCGCCACTCATAAGGAAGACAATCAATAAATAAAATTGTGCTCCAACTTCATCACAAAGCGGTTCACCATACATGCATGCTACGAGAATCACAACCCTTAACACAAGTATTTTTCATAATCACCTCAACTAGCATGACTCTAATATCACTACCTCCATATCTCAAAACAATTATCAAGTATCAAATTGATCATAGCATCCAATTCACTTCCTATGATAGTTTTCGTTCAAATTACCATGCTAATTAAGACTCTCAAAATAATATAAGTGAAGCATGAGAGTTCATTAATTTCTATAAAATAAAACCACCGCCATGCTCTAAAAGATATAAGTGAAGTACTAGAGCAAACGACAAACTACTCCGAAAGATATAAGTGAAGATCAATGAGTAGCTAAATAATTATGTAACTATGTGAAGACACTCTCTCATTAAAGAATTTCAGATCTTGGTATCTTATCAAACAGCAAGCAAAACAAAATAAATGACATTGCAAGGATAGCACAACTCAAGTGAAGAAGCAAAAACTTAGGCTCACCGGTACTAACCGATAGTTGTTGAAGAAGAAAGGTGGGATGCCTACCGGGGCATCCCCAAGCTTAGATGCTTGAGACTTCTTGAAATATTATCTTGGGGTGCCTTGCGCATCGCCCAGCTTAGGCTCTTTCCAATCCTTATTCCATAGTCCATCGAATCTTTACCCGAAACTTGAAAACTTCAACCACACAAAACTCAAAAACAAAACTCGTAAGCTCCGTTAGTATAAGAAAATAAAACCACCACTTAGGTATTGTAAGGAACTCATTCTAAATTCATATTGGTGTTAAACCTACTGTATTCCAACTTCTCTATGGTTCATACCACTTAATACTAGCCATAGATGCATCAAAATAAGCAAACAACACATAGAAAACAGAATCTGTCAAAAACAGAACAGTCTGTAGTAATACTACAAATAGGTTCATGGGCGGAACCCGCAAGTTGGTCACCAAAACATACATCAAGTGGCACATGATATCCCATTTTCACCACAGGTAAACACGGCAAGACATACATCAAGTGTTCTCATAAAAGACTCAATCCGATAAGATAACTTCACAGGGAAACTCAATTCATCACAAGAGAGTAGAGGGGGAGAAACATCATAATGTAACATCCCAAATTTTCAATTTGGAATGTTATACATAGGTCATCCATGCATATCATATTTTACTTCTTTTCCGCTCCGCAATCCTCGAAATCCTAATCAACTCAAGGACCCTTGGAGAGAGTTGGGGATTTTCCCGTTTCACTATTTGATTCCTATCAAATAGTGAAACGAGGATTTTGAGTTTAATTATTTTTCTCTCCAAAAAATATTTCGTATCAAAAATAAATGAGAGGAGATAATATGGCTTCTCCAAAACAATTGAAATATTGGAGGAAAATGTTAAAATCATTTATTTGATTTTAGTTGATTTTATTTGGATTTTATTTGCAATAGAAAAATTGCACGTTTTCAAAATTGCATTTTAGGGCCAAGAAAATGTTCGTCTCGTTCTAAATATTTCATTTAAAAGGTGAAAATTTGTTTTGGTATTTTTAGGTTTTTATTTTATTTTATAGGATTTTATTTCTTCCGGCGAAATTATTTTAAAAAAAATCTTCCCCGCGCCCGACTGGGCCTAAGGCCCAGCCGAACCAGGACGGCCCAGCCGCCGCCGCCCCCGCGCGCGCGCCAGCCCCGCCGCCGCTCGGACGAGGAGTCCGAGCCGGACTGCATCGCCGCCGCCGCCTTGGCCCCTCCTCCAAGAAGCCCCCCCCCCATTTATATACGCCGCCACCCCGCCCCCAAACCGCCAGCCCC
>NC_041389.1:657917914-657926080 GCF_002162155.2 Triticum dicoccoides | reverse complement strand
CGCCGAGCCCCGCCGCCCCGCGAGCCGCCGCCCCACCTCGCCCCGCTGGAGCCACCTCGTAGAGGTACCGCGTTGATCCGAGCCGTCGGTTTTCTTTTAAAAACCATTCGTTTTCTTTTAGAAACCCTAGTTCGTTTTTTTAGATCGGTTCACCGGTTTTTCGCGGTTCTTCAATTTAGCGGACGTTCGTCCGTACGTTCGTTTAAATGAACGGTTTTCTTCCGTTAGTTACAGATAATGAACGCTCGTTCGTTAGCCGGTTCATCAGTTTTCTTTTATCGGATTTATCAGCGATTATTTTCAGTCGTGATTTCTGATCCGATCTTAGATTTTGTTTTTCTTCGCGCTTGTTAGTCGGAATCAGGTGATTCAAACGCCTAGAGTTTCGTCTCGATACCCTCTTTCTGTTTAAACAACTTAAACAATATTTTGATACTGAAAATTTTGACTTTAGTTCAGATTAGTAAACGGATCTTGTTTCTTTCGCCGTTTGAGATTCGTTGCTCCGTTTGATTTGATTCTTTTTGCAAACCGGAGTTCTTAAGTTGAACTTTCGGGTCAATCACTTTTATTTGAAGTTTTTCTTGTGAATTGTTGCTAGTTGCTTATGTATGTTATTGTTTGTTTGCGATAGAATTCCCGGAGTGCGAAGCGTGTTACTACGAGTCTCTAGGATTCACGAACCGTCAGCAAGGCAAGTAACACATTGATCATACTCTTTTCATACCCAGTTTTCATTGCATTAGTACAATCCTCAAACAATGCATGATTAGGATGTCTTTAACTTGAGGGTATTGGGAAGTAGTTGATGAGGTAGAACATATTGCCCTGCTTATTATCAAACCCTTGGGAGTTACTTCTACATTATACTTATATTACTATGCTATGCTCGTAGACGTGGATTGGGTTTGAGTGTATCCATGACAGATGTGAGATGTTAATTAATGGTTCAACTTAAGGTGGCAACTTTAATACACATCTGGGTGGATTGAGGCACCTAGGGAACCCAGTGTTGTCTATATTTTTGGAAATCCCGGGGTACCCGTGTGATCTTCCTATGGACCGCCACCCAGGCTAAAAGGGAACTGAGATGATTCATGCTAGAAACTTCTGTGTGCAGCCACAAGCTATTATGGGCTCTAGCATAGCTGAGTAAGTTATGTGAAGCTCTCGAAGAGGTAGATCAGCAGGTAGTGGGTTTTGTAGGTTTGGTATGATCTACCCGGAGTAGGGAGTTAATGTTTCTGAAAGACTATGTCTCGGTCATCCCTTTCTCAAACACCATGCAGTGCGGGAAATCCAACGGAAGCGATCGATTTTTCTGGGGAAAAGTGCACAAACCTCTGCAGAGTGTACAATCTAATCATGGTTAGCCGTGTCCCCGGTTATGGACAGTCTTGAGTATCTAGTACTTGGGTTATCACATGTATCTCATCACTCATAACTAATATTGTTGGGTTGATAATTACTTTAATTTAGGATAGAGTTGGGGTTATACCTTCTCAATGTTTCAACCACCATGATAGTTAAATTAAATTTATTCCTTTGTTGTAGGGAAAAATTTGCTTTTCGCAAAACTATAAGCATAGAGCTTTCCACTAGCCAAATATGCATGTAGTGATAGCATTATTCTTGCTCTACTGTGTTATATTGCCAGCATATTCCATTTGCTGACCCGTTTTCGGGCTGCAACGTGTTATGTTGCAGACTTTTTAGACGAGGAGTAAGGTTCGTTAGGTCATTGCCGTGCAGCTCAGCTATGCCGTTGGAGTTGATGGACTCACTTTATCTTCCAAGCCTTCTGCTGTTATCGCATTAGATGGCCTTAAGCCATATTTTTTGTAATAAGCTCTCTTTTGAGACATTCGATATAATAAGTGTGTGATTGCACTCTGTTATAAATCCTTCGAGTACTGTGCGTGCCAGCATTACTGATCCAGGGATGACACTTAGGCACAGAGACTTGATCGTTTGAGGTCGGTCACTACAAGATGGTATCAGACCACACGCTGAGTGTAGGACACGACCACTAAGATAAACCATAGGTCACTCTTCTCTACTCATTTCGGACTCCTCTCCTTTTTCCACTCCTTAGGATGCCGGAGATGAAGAACAAGTTTGCGCAACCGGATGAGGATACACCTTTTGGATGCCACTTGAAGGAAGTCACTAGGTACCTGAACATTGGAATACCAAGTTTCACCGGGACGTACAACGCCACCTTACCAGAAGAGGAGCACTGGATGATTCAAGTACAAGTTCTTGGAAGGACGTTCTCGCCAACTTCTAAACCCATAGAATTTTCTTTCGATGTACCAACCTGGAGTCTAGGCAAGAGCACGGGAGCCCAAATTACCATAGGACGCATTGGAGAAGTGTACAACAGGGAACTCAAGGACACTACCTATCAAATATGTGGGTGCCGAGACGAGCACTAGGAGATGATCAGCACCAGGAAGGATAGATCCATTGCAGCTTTTATCCAGGAGCTAAACCAGCACATTCGACGTCAGGAGAACCAGATGTGCGCATACATGATGGAATTGAAGAAGGCAAAGACTAGGATCATCGAGCTGGAGGAAGAACTCAAGTTCACACGCGATGGATATGAGGAGGAAATCAAGACACTACTGGAGAAGAACGACGACCTGGTTAAGAAGATCGAAATGTTCATGGGAGGACCAGCACCGGGAGACGAAGACGATGACCCCACTTGCCCGGACAACTACATCATCATTGACGACACTGATTCTTATCCCAGTGATGATGATTATGAAGATGAAGCTGGAGCAGACATCATGGAGTCTTCCACCGATCAAAATCTCTAGATGACCACCATATATTAGTAGTATTCCCCCATGTATTTAGTAATAGTAGTTGAACACTTTTGCGATAGTTCTAGACCGTTGTATGCCCTTGCTTGATTGATTGAGTGATATGATTGTGTTTGTCTCATGTGCATATGGGTAGTGCTTTCTCACTAGACCTTTTTCTATTCTAATCTCTTCCATCTAAACCCATCAGATGCCTTCGAGACGTGACAGCGGTTTTGCTTTCCCACCGAAGCTCACCCAGTTGATCTAGCAGCAGAATTCTTTTATGCAATTGCTAGTTCAGAACCAGGGCAAAAACAACAACAACAACAACAACAACAACAACAACAACAACAACAACAACAACCCGCCACCAGTGGAAAACCAAGCTCATTTTCTAAGGTTACAGCCACCGGTGTTTTCCAGTAGCATTGAGCAAATAGTTGCTGATGATTGGCTACGCCGTATCGGAAGGGAGTTGACCACCACAGGGTGCACAGATGCGGAGAAGGTGCGTTTTGCCGCACACCAACTGGATGGACCTGCAGCATCATGGTGGGAAAATTTCACAGCCACCTATCCTATCGACACTGTCACATGGGCTCAGTTTCAACAGGCTTTTCGTACTGCCCATATTTCCACTGGAGCTATGCAGATGAAGAAGCGGGAGTTTCGCAATTTACGCCAGGGGAATCATACTGTAGGCCAGTACGTGGATGATTTTAGCACGTTATCACGCTATGCCCCTGATGATGTGGCCACAGATGCCGCGAAGCAGGAGAAGCTTATGGAAGTGTTGAATGATGAGATGAGTATGCAGTTGATGGTGGGAACTTTCAACAACTACCAAGAGTTGGTAGATAAGGCTCTTATGATTGAAGGGAAGCAGCAGCAGATTGAGAGCCGTAAGAGGAAGTATGGACAAGGGAGGTATAACTCAGGAGCTCAGCAGAAGCCTCGCTTAACCCCTAATTCGGGAGGACTCGTTCATAACCATGGAGGCCACACCCACACTGGAGGAGAATCGCATAACCACAATGGTGGTAAGAATGGAAATGGGAACGGAGCTAACAATAATCAGAATCGCTCCAATCCAGCCACACCCGCCAAGAGAGACCTAAGTCAAGTTACTTGCTTTAAATGCGGGAAGACTGGGCACTATGCCAATGATTGCCCTGAAGGAAGGAATGGAAACAGAAACGGGAGTGCCGGGAAGAAGACTAATCCATTCAACAAAGGACAAGTGAACCACGTTAACATGGAGGAGGTTGAAGAACAGCCGGACGCGATAATAGGTAAGTTTTTGGTTAATTCATTTACCGCTCTTATTCTTTTAGATACTGGTGCATCGCATTCATACATATCAAGGGGATTCATGGATAAGTTTAACCTACCAACCCAAACCCTGAGGACCCCTCTTTTAGTGAGCTCGCCTGGAGCAGAGTATATGGCTAGCCGATGGTGCAACCAGATACCCCTAACCATTGGGACGCATGTTTTTCCGTCTGACCTAATTATCTTGGAGTCACAAGGATTGGATGTGATATTAGGTATGGGCTCGATGTCAAAGTATGGAGGAAGTATTGACTGTGCTAGTAAGTCAATTTATCTCACCACCCCGGAGGGGAAAAGGATTAAGTACGTATTGAGGCATGTGCCTAGGAGGACCCAAGTAAATGCCCTCACAGGAGTTGTGCAGGAGGAAGTGCCTGTAGTAAAGGATTACCCGGATGTTTTTCCAGAAGAGTTACCAGGCATGCCACCAGATCAAGACATTGAGTTTCTGATAGAGCTATTGCCAGGTACAGGGCCAATATCCAAGAGACCCTATCGGATGCCCGCAAATGATCTGGAGGAAATTAAGAAACAGATCAAGGAGTTGTTTGAGAAAGGTTATATTCGAAGGAGTTCATCACCTTGGGGAGCCCCAGTACTTTTGGTCAAGAAGAAGGATAAATCCCTGAGGATGGTTGTTGATTATCGGGCCTTGAACGAAGTAACGATTAAGAACAAATATCCACTACCGATGATCAATGATCTGTTTGATCAACTGTAAGGAGCTAAGGTGTTTTCGAAGATTGATCTACGATCAGGATACCATCATTTGAAGATCCGGGAGAAGGATATACCAAAGACAGCGTTCACTACGCGGTATGGATTATACGAGTATACGGTCATGTCGTTTGGACTGACAAACGCCCCTGCCTATTTCATGAGTATGATGAACAAAGTGTTCATGGAGTACTTGGAAAAATTTGTTGTGGTGTTTATCGATGATATTATGGTATACTCGAAGAACGAAGAGGAGCACAAGGAGCATTTGCGATTAGTTCTCGAGAAACTCAGAGAACACCAGTTATATGCCAAGTTCAGCAAGTGCAAATTTTAGTTGAAGGAAGTTGGATTTCTTGGGCATGTTATATCAGGAGAAGGTATAGCAGTAGACCCCAGTAAAGTTCAGTCGGTCACTAAATGGTTGGCACCCATTTCAGTTGGTGAGATCCGCAGTTTCCTTGGACTCGCGGGATATTATTGGAGATTCATTGAGAATTTTTCAAAGCTTGCAAAGCCAATGACTAAACTACTGAAGAAGGATACTAAGTTTAAATGGACAGAAGATTGCGAGGCAAGTTTTCAGGAGTTGAAGAAATGTTTGACTACAGCCCCAGTGCTAACATTGCCAGATATACATAAGGAGTTTCAAGTGTATTGCGATGCCTCACGATTGGGACTGGGATGTGTGCTTATACAGGACGGAAAAGTTGTTTCGTATGCCTCACAACAACTGAAGCCCCATGATTTGAACTATGCCACTCATGATTTGGAGTTAGCAGCCGTAGTGCATGCATTAAAGACTTGGAGACATTACCTTATTGGAAACCATTGTGATGTGTACATGGATCATAAGAGTTTGAAGTACATTTTTACACAAAGGGAGCTAAACCTTAGACAGAGGAGATGGTTGGAACTTATAAAGGATTACGATATGAAGCTACACTATCATCCAGGAAAGGCCAATGTTGTAGCAGACGCTTTGAGCCGGAAGAGTTATGCCAATATACTTGAGAGCAAGGGATTGCCAAAGGAGTTAGCTGAGGATATCATGGAACTTCGATTGGAGATTGTTCCAAGAGCTTTCGTTGCAACAATGGAGGTTCAGTCGACCTTGTTGAACAAAATTCGAGAAGCTCAGAAGGAGGACAAAGAGATTGCCGAGATAAAGGAGAAGATGAGCCAAGGAAAGGCCAAAGGTTTTCGCGAGGATGAGCATGATACCTTATGGTTTGAGGACCGAGTTTATGTGCCCAATAACCCAGAGATCAGGAAGTTAATACTTCAGGAGGCTCATGACTCACCATACTCGATACACCCCAGAAACACCAAGATGTATTTGGATTTAAAAGAACATTTCTGGTGGACTGGTATGAAGAAGGATATCGCAGAGTATGTGGACGTATGTGATGTATGTCAGAGAGTGAAGGCCGAGCATCAGAAGCCAGTAGGACTGTTACAACCTATGCCGATACCCAAATGGAAGTGGGATAAACTTGGCATGGACTTTATCACCGGACTACCCAGGACCAAAGCAGGATATTACTCAATATGGGTAGTAGTGGATCGCTTGACCAAAGTGGCTCACTTTATCCCGGTGAAAACCACTTATACAAGTGCAAAATTGGGCAAGATATATATGTCCAAGATCGTATGTCTGCATGGAGTTCCAAGGAGCATGATATCATATAGAGGGACACAGTTTACTTCAAAGTTTTGGCATCAGTTACACCAGACCTTGGGTATGAGATTGGAGTTCAGTACAGCATTCCACCCGCAGACAGATGGATAGACCGAGAGAGTCAACCAGATACTGGAAGATATGTTGAGAGCCTGTGCGCTAGATTATGGATCTAGTTGGGATGACAATTTGCCTTACGCAGAGTTTTCATACAACAATAGCTACCAAGCCAGTTTGAAGATGGCACCATTCGAAGCTCTGTATGGACGAAGATGCAGAACACCATTGATGTGGGATGAGGTAGGAGACCGACAGCTGTTTGGACCAGACTTGATCAAAGAGTCTGAGGAGAAGGTTAAGTTGATTCATGATAGACTGAAGGTAGCTCAGTCCAGGCAGAAAAGTTATGCAGACTCGAAACACGAGGAAGTAACTTATGAAATTGGAGACAGAGCATATCTGCGAGTATCACCCTTGCAAGGAGTGAAACATTTTAGAGTAAAGGGAAAGTTAGCCCCGAGATTTGTAGGACTGTATCATGTTTTGGAACGGATGGGAAAAGTTGCCTACAAGCTAGAATTACCTGAAGGACTATCGGGAGTTCATGATGTGTTCCACGTCTCACAGTTGAAGAAGTGTCATGTTGAGATGGCCGATATACCGTTAAAAGATACAGTACCCTTGGAGGCCATTCAGCTGGATAGTGATTTGACTTATGAGGAGAAGCCAGTAAAGATTCTTGAGTTTGCCAGGCGAGTAACTCGCAGCAAGGTTATCAAGTTTTACAAAGTTCAGTGGAGCCACCATACCGATGATGAAGCCACCTGGGAACGAGAGGATGATCTTCGCAAGGACCACCCACACCTATTTTCTGACCAACCCGAATCTCGAGGGCGAGATTCATCATAAGGGGGTTAGGTTTGTAACATCCCAAATTTTCAATTTGGAATGTTATACATAGGTCATCCATGCATATCATATTTTACTTCTTTTCCGCTCCGCAATCCTCGAAATCCTAAGCAACTCAAGGACCCTCGGAGAGAGTTGGGGATTTTCCCGGTTCACTATTTGATTCGTGAAACGAGGATTTTGATTTTAATTATTTTTCTCTCCGAAAAATATTTCGTATCAAAAATAAATGAGAGGAGATAATATGACTTCTCCAAAACAATTGAAATATTGGAGGAAAAATGTTAAAATCATTTATTTGATTTTAGTTGATTTTATTTGGATTTTATTGGCAATAGAAAAATTGCACGTTTTCAAAATTGCATTTTAGGGCCAAGAAAATGTTCATCTCGTCCTAAATATTTCATTTAGACGGTGAAAATTTGTTTTGGTATTTTTAGGTTTTTATTTTATTTTCTAGGATTTTATTTCTATCGGTGAAATTATTTATAAAAAAAACTTGCCCGCACCCGACTGGGCCTAAGGCCCAGCCGAACCAGGCCGGCCCAGCCGCCGCCGAACGCGCGCCAGCCCCGCCGCCGCTCGGACAAGGAGTCCGAGCCGGACTCCATCGCCGCCGCCACCTTGGTCCCTCCTCCAAGCAGCCCCCCCTTTATATACGCCGCCACCCCGCCCCCAAACCGCCACCACCGCCAGCCCCGAGCCGCAGCC
>NC_041389.1:657910443-657917291 GCF_002162155.2 Triticum dicoccoides | reverse complement strand
CCTCCGCGCCTCGCCAACGCCGCAGCCGAGCGCCGCCGCCGCCGCTTGCCGTGCCGCCGCCGAGCCCCGCCGCCCCACCTCGCCCCGCCGGAGCCACCTCGTCGAGGTACCGCACCGATCCGAGACGCCGGTTTTCTTTTAAAAACCATTCGGTTTTTTTAGAAACCCTAGTTCATTTTTTAGATCGGTTCACCGGTTTTTCGCGGTTCTTCAATTTAGCAGACGTTCGTCTGTATGTTCGTTTAAACAAACGGTTTTCTTCCATTAGTTACAGATAACGAACACTCGTTCGTTAGCCGGTTCGTCAGTTTTCTTTTATCGGATTTATCTGCGATTATTTTCAGTCGCGATTTCTGATCCGATCTTAGATTCTGTTTTTCTTCGCGCTCATTAGTCGGAATCAGGTGATTCAAACGCCTAGAGTTTCGTCTTGAGACCCTCTTTCTTTTTAAACAACTTAAACAAGATTTTGATACTGAAAAGTTTGACTTTAGTTTAGATTAGTAAACGGATCTTGTTTCTTTCGCCGTTTGAGTTTCGTTGCTACGTTTGATTTGATTCTTTTTGCAAACCGGAGTTCTTAAGTTGAACTTTCTGGTAAATCGCTTTTATTTGAAGTTTTGCTTGTGCATTGTTGCTAGTTGCTTATGTATGTTATTGTTTGTTTGCGATAGAATTCCCGGAGTGCGAAGCATGTTACTACGAGTCTCTAGGATTCACGGATCGTCAGCAAGGCAAGTAACACATTGATCATACTCTTTTCATACCCAGTTTTCATTGCATTAGTACAATCCTCAAACAATGCATGATTAGGATGTCTTTAACTTGAGGGTATTGGGAAGTAGTTGATGAGGTAGAACCTATTGCCCTGCTTATAATCAAACCCTTGGGAGTTACTTCTATGTTCTGCTTATTTTACTATGCTATGCTCGTAGACATGGATAGGGTTTGAGTATATCCATGACATATGTGAGATGTTAATTAATGGTTCAACTTAAGGTGGCAACTTTAATACACATTTGGGTGGATTGAGGCACCTGGGTAACCCAGTGTTGTCTGTATTTTTGGAAATCCCGGGGTACCCGTGTGATCTTCCTATGGACCGCCACCCAGGCTAAAAGGGAACTGAGATGATTCATGCTAGAAACTTCTGTGTGCAGCCACAAGCTATTATGGGCTCTAGCATAGCTGAGTAAGTTATGTGAAGCTCTCGAAGAGGTAGATCAGCAGGTAGTGGGTTTTGTAGGTTTGGTATGATCTACCCGGAGTAGGGAGTTAATGTTTCTGAAAGACTATGTCTCGTTCATCCGTTTCTCAAACACCATGCAGTGCGGGAAATCCAAAGGAAGAGATTGAGTCTTGTGGGGAAAAGTGCGCAAACCTTTGCAGAGTGTACAATCTAATCATGGTTAGCCGTGTCCCCGGTTATGGACAGTCTTGAGTATCTAGTTCTTGGGTTATCACATGTATCTCATCAATCATAACTAATATTGTTGGGTTGATAATTACTTTAATTTGGGATTGAGTTGGGGTTATACCTTCTCAATGTTTCAACCACCATGATAGTTAAATTAAATTTATTCCTTTGTTGTTTGCTTTTCGCAAAACTATAACCATAGAGCTTTCCACCAGCCAAATATGCATGTAGTGATAGCATTATTCTTGCTCTACTGTGTTATATTGCCAGCATATTCCATGTCCTGGCCCGTTTTTGGGCTGCAACATATTATGTTGCAGACTTTTCAGACAAGGAGTAAGGTTCGTTAGGTCGTTGCCGTGCAGCTCAGCTATGCCGTTGGAGTTGATGGACTCACTTTATCTTCCAAGCCTTCCGCTGTTATCGCATTAGATGGCCTTAAGCCATATTTTTTGTAACAAGCTCTCTTTTGAGACATTCGATGTAATAAGTGTGTGATTGCTACTCAGTTATAAATCCTTCGAGTATTGTGCGTGTCAGCACTACTGATCCAGGGATGACACTGAGGCACAGAGACTTGACCATCTGAGGTCAGGTCGCTACACATAAGATCCAACTACAATAGCAAAGCTCGGGATACATCAAGATCGTGCCATAGAGGGAACACGAGAGAAGACACGAGAGAGAGAGAGAGAGAGAGAGATCAATCACATAGCTACTGGTACATACCCTCAGCCCCGAGGGTGAACTACTCCCTCCTCGTCATGGAGCGTGCCGGGATGATGAAGATGGCCACCGGTGATGGGTTCCCCCTCTAGCAGGGTGCCGGAACGGGCTCCCGAGAGGTTTTTGGTGGCTACAGAGGCTTGCGTTGGCGGAACTCCCAATCTATCTTGATTTTTGATGGTTTTAGGGTACATAGGGTTATATAGGCGAAAGAAGTCGGTCGGGGGGTGCTCGAGGGGCCCACGAGACAGGGGGCGCCTAGTAGGGGGGCGCGCCCTCCTATCTCGGGGCCTCCTCGAGAGTCTTCTGACGTGAACTCCAAGTCTCCTGGGTGATATTCTTCCAAAAAATCATGTTGCCGAAGGTTTCATTCCGTTTGGACTCCATTTGATATTCCTTTTCTTCGAAATACTGAAACAGGCAATAAAACAGCAATATGGGTTGGGCCTCCGGTTAATAGGTTAGTCCCAAAAGTAATATAAAAGTGTATAATAAAGCCCATAATCATTCAAAACAGATAATATAATAGCATGGAACAATCAAAAATTATAGATACATTGGAGACGTATCATAGTTGAGTGCAGGTAGCATATTGTAGCTAGTTGTTGCATTGTGATGTCTATTACGCAACATTCTCCTTGTAGACGTTGTTGGGCCTCCAAGTGCAGAGGTTTGTAGGACAGTAGCAAATTTCCCTCAAGTGGATGACCTAAGGTTTATCAATCCGTGGGAGGCGTAGGATGAAGATGGTCTCTTTCAAGCAACCCTGCAACCAAATAACAACGAGTCTCTTGTGTCCCCAACACACCCAATACAATGGTAAATTGTATAGGTGCACTAGTTCGGCGAAGAGATGGTGATACAAGTGCAATATGGATGGTAGATAAAGGTTTTCCTAATCTGAAAATATGAAAACAGCAAGGTAACTAATGATAAAAGTTAGCGTAAACGGTATTGCAATGATAGGAAACAAGGCCTAGGGTTCATACTTTCACTAGTGCAAGTTCTCTCAACAATAATAACATAGATAAATCCTATAACAATCCCTCAACATGCAACAAAGAGTCACTCCAAAGCCACTAATAGCGGAGAACAAACAAAGAGATTATGGTAGGGTACGAAACCACCTCAAAGTTATTCTTTCGGATTGATCTATTCAAGAGTCCGTACTAGAATAACACCTTAAGACACAAATCAACCAAAACCCTAATGTCACCTAGATACTCCATTGTCACCTCAAGTATCTGTGGGCATGATTATACGATATGCATAACACAATCTCAGATTCATCTATTCAACCAACACAAAGTACTTCAAATAGTGGCCCAAAGTCTCTACCGGAGAGTCAAGACGAAAACATGTCCCAACCCCTATGCATAGGTTCGTGGGCGGAACCCACAAGTTGATCACCAAAACATACATCAAGTGGATCACGTGATATCCCATTGTCACCACAGATAAGCACGGCAAGAAATACATCAAGTGTTCTCAAATCATTAAAGACTCAATCCGATAAGATAACTTCAAAGGGAAAACTCAATTCATCACAAGAGAGTAGAGGGGGAGAAATATCATAAGATCCAACTATAATAGCAAAGCTCGCGATACATCAAGATTGTGCCATAGAGAGAACACAAGAGAGAGAGAGAGAGATCAAACACATAGCTACTGGTACATACCCTCAGCACCGAGGGTGAACAACTCCCTCCTCGTCATGGAGAGCGTCGGGATGATGAAGATGGCCACCGGTGATGGATTCCACCTCCGGCAGGGTGCAGGAACGGGCTCCCAAGAGGTTTTTGGTGGCTACAGAGGCTTGCGGCGGCGGAACTCCCGATCTATCTTCGTCTCCGATGTTTTTAGGGTACGTGGACTTATATAGGCGAAAGAAGTCGGTCGGGGGAGCCTCGAGGGGCCCAGGAGACAAGGGGCGCGCCCAGGGGGTGGGCGCGCCCTCCTATCTCCTGGCTTCCTCGAACCTTCCCTGGCTTGAACTCCAAGTCTCCCGGATCATATCCTTTCCAAAAATCACGCTCCCGAAGGTTTCATTCCGTTTGGACTCCTTTGATATTCCTTTTCTTCGAAATACTGAAACAGGTAATAAAACAGCAATATGGGCTAGGCCTCCGGTTAATAGGTTAGTCCCAAAAGTAATATAAAAGTGTATAATAAAGCCCATAAACATCCAAAAGGGGTAATATAATAGCGTGGAACAATCAAAAATTATAGATACGTTGGAGATGTATCAAGCATCCCCAAGCTTAATTCCTGCTCGTCCTCGAGTAGGTAAATGATAAAAACAGAATTTTTGATGTGGAATGCTACCTAGCATAATTCTCAATGTAATTTTCTTTATTGTGGCATGAATGTTCAGATCCAAATGATTCAAAATAAAAGTTCATATTGACAAAAGAAATAGTAATACTTCAAGCATAGTAATCAAAGCAATCATGTCTTCTCAAAATAACATGGCTAAAGAAAGTTTATCCCTACAAAATCATATAGTTAGGCTATGCTTCATTTTCGTCACACAAAGATGTTCCCAAATTCTACACCCCCGATGACAAGCCAAGCAATTGTTTCGTACTTAAATAATCTCAAACTTTTTCAACCTTCACACAATACATGAGCGTGAGCCATGGATATAACACTATGGGTGGAATAGAATATGATGATGGGGATTGTGTGGAGAAAACAAAAAAGGAGAAAGTCTCACATTGACGAGGATAATCAACGGGCTATGGAGATGCCCATCAATTGATGTCAACATGAGGAGTAGGGATTTCCATGCTCGAAGGGATGCACTAGAGCTATAAATGAATGCTCAACAAAAGAAAACTAGCGGGTGTGCATCCAACTTGCTTGATCAGGAAGACCTAGGGCATTTGAGGAAGCCCATTGAAGGAATATACAAGCCAAGTTCTATAATGAAAAATTCCCACTAGTATATGAAAGTGACAACATATGAGACTCACTACATGAAGAACAAGGTGCTACTTTGAAGCACAACTGTGGAAAAAGAGAGAGTAACATTGCCCTTTTATTTATTTTCTTTTTTATTTTTATTTTTTGTTTCTTTTTTTCTTCTTTTTTTTATTTGGACTTTTTTTATTATTTCTGGCCTTCCTTTTTTTCTTTTTTTTCTTTGGGACAATGCTCTAATAATGATGATCATCACACTTTTATTGATTACAACATATGAATTACAACTCGAAACTAGAACAAGATATGACTCTATATGAATGCCTCCGGCGGTGTACCGGGATGGTGCAATGAATCAAGAGTGACATGTATGAAAAATTATGCATGGTGGCTTTGCCACAAATACGATGTCAACTACATGATCATGCAATGGCAATATGACAAAAGTAATGTATGTCATGATGATGAACGGAACGGTGGAAAGTTGCATGGCAATATATCCCGGAATGGCTATGGAAATGCCATAATAGGTAGGTATGGTGGCTGTTTTGAGAAAGATATAAGGAGGTTTATGTGTGATAGAGCATATCATATCACGGGGTTTGGATGCACCGGCGAAGTTTGCACCAACTCTCAAGGTGAGAAAGGGCAATGCACGGTACCGAAGAGACTAGCAATGGTGGAAAGGTAAAAGTGCGTATAATCCATGGACTCAACATTAGTTAAAAGAACTCATATACTTATTGCAAAAATTTAGAAGTCATCAAAAATCAAGCACTACGCGCATGCTCCTAGAGGGATAGATTGGTAGGAAAAGACCATCGCTCGTCCCCAACCGCCACTCATAAGGATGCACAAGCCAGGTACACTTCATGTTTCAAATTTGTTACACAACTTTAACCATACGTGCATGCTACGGGACTTGCCAACTTCAACACAAGCATTCTTTAAATTCATAATCACCCAACTAGCATGACTTTAATATCACAACCTCCATATCTCAAAACAATTATCAAGTATCAAATTGATCATAGCATCCAGTTCACTTTCTATGATAGTTTTTATTATACCCAACTTGGATGCCTACCATTCTAGGACCAATTTATAACCATAGCAAATACCATGCTGTTCTAAGAGACTCTCAAAATAATATAAGTGATGCACTAGAGCAAAAACTATCAAGCTCAAAAGATATAAGTGAAGCACATAGCATATTCTAATAAATTCTAATCAAGTAGGCTTCTCCCAAAAGGTGTGTACAGAAAGGATGATTATGGTAAACTAAAAAGCAAAGACTAATATAATACACGACGCTCCAAGCAAAACACATATCATGTGGCGAATAAAAATATAGCTCCAAGTAAAGTTACCAATGAACGAAGGCGAAAGAGGGGATGCCTTCGGGGCATCCCCAAGCTTAGGCTTTTGGCTATTCTTGAATATTATCTTGGGGTGCCTTGTTCATCCCCAAGCTTAGGCTCTTGCCACTCCTTATTCCATAATCCATCGAATCTTTACCCAAAACTTGAAAACTTCATGACACAAAACTCAACAGAAAACTTGTAAGCTCCGTTAGTATAAGAAAATAAAACCACCACTTAGGTACTGTAATGAACTCATTCTAAATTCATATTGGTGTAACTAGTAGTACACCCGTGTGTTGCTACGGGCTACAATGCATACAAATAAATCACACAAATGGTCATATCCAAGGTCAAATCTTATTCCTCATACATCCGAACATGTTAGGACATTAAGCCAGCTCCACAAAATTTAACCGTCT
>NC_041389.1:657905825-657910204 GCF_002162155.2 Triticum dicoccoides | reverse complement strand
TCCAACCCATATATTATCCCAACATGCAGTCCCAACACAAAAACCCCACCCCACGACGCACACTTACCTTTCTTGTTGGACATTCCACTTACCTCTCGGATTCCCGTCTTAACAGGACATTTCTCGCTTGGGCCCTCGTTATTAACTCTTGAAGCAACCAACAACCCTTCTATCCTAACCAAAAAATTGTACGGCTTGATGAAAATAATATATGGACCGCTCGCTCATGCTGTTTGTTGCAAAGAATCTCACATGAAATGTTATACATATGTCACATTGGTTCACTATCCTATCTATAATTCCGTGACAGTAGTTTAGAAACTCTCCTAGCACTCCAAATACCAGCAACAAAATCACCAAATATATAGCATCCGCAGCTACCATGAAATAGGACACTAAACAACATTTGCAGCAAGCAATCAATTTATGCACCAAGCACACTGAGCAGAAGCAACAAGCTATCAAGATTTCTTCTACTCACAGAACTGACAAATGTGACTAACTCTATAAGAAGCTTTGCCTTCAGAACCTAAAAATGGTGTAGTCCCATCACTACTTCAGCCGCTCTCTGATCTCAATAGAAAACATGGAGATCGTCTAAAAAACATAGTACACTTCGGCTGCACTTAAATAAGCTTGCTAAAAAGAAACTTCTCAAGTGACGTAAGAAAAAATATAAGTAACTTCCACTTGACAGTCACATCATTTGACTTATAGATTTTCAGTTAGCATGGCAACTGAAGTGAGTCTATTGATTAAATTACATAGTTTATTGTTAAATGCTAAACACAGATTTAGAAGAGTTTCCAATGCTCATCTGTCAAATATGCTACTGTATACTTAGAGCATCTCCATCCGGCCCCCTGAGGAGCCTTTTTTCTCTGCCGGCGATGCAAAAAGGGCAAAAAAAATGGCCCAGCCGTGCCCCCCAAGCCCCCCAGACAATTTCAAAAAGGCTCACCCTGTATCCACTGCTAGTAGTGTCTATAAAAGAGCTCTTTTTCCCTACATCGGTGAGTTAATACTATGATCTCTACCAACTGGAAGCACATATAACTATATTTAAAAACAGGAACATCTGCTATCTTCATGAGTAAATAAACAGTAAGAAAGTAGATGACCAAACCCAAATATTTTCATGAATGTTACAGGTCATTTTTGTTAATGTGTAAGTACATCAAACATGTTCTAACAAGCAGGAAAATTGTAGAAATATTCAAATGATGAGCAGTTCCTAATTCCTATCATGGAATCACTGCATGATGCATTGCACTGAGCACCTTCTGTGTGATATGGAGATGGGCAGAGGCAAAATCAAGGAATTAAAATTCAAAAAGAATAAATAAGCTATCAGTAAGCCAATAGAAATCGACATAGAAAAAATAAATAAGTTTACTTCAGTAGCCGATAGGGATCGACGCATTTGGAGACATAACTACCACAACAAAGATTCCATGGTTGTAATAATAGCCTTAGTGCTGAGTTATACTCCTTAAAATATGTCTCGGGCATTTTCTTCAAGTACCTTGTAGGCAATAAGAATGACAATGATTCTAGGGAATGAAATTCTCTCGCAAATAATCTGACTTGTATTGTAAATTCACCTAGCTGTATGAAAATCAAGACCAATCATTAAATAGGTTATCCAAAGAATTGATAAACAGACTTTAAGAGCGAAAGTGTTTTAACCTGAACTTCCAAGAAATCATCAAAGCAGAAGTGGCTTCCCTCCCATCAATAAACTTCCAGGTGAACATGAGAAGCATGACCATGGAGAATCATACCTGAATACCTGAATAGAGAGTCATAACTATCCTGGCAATAGCACATCTCTTTGTCCCTCCTATATTCTTCAATCACATCAGAATAATAAAATTGACCATATATCATTTTCAAGAGAACAAAAATGATCGATCAAACAATTGGTCTAATTCAAAAGTTTGTGTCCTTCATTCTCATAATCGTCAGTCTTCTTAACCAACTTCTTCTTGCAATACAACATCTTTCTCCCAGCCCTCAACCCCATCCATCTTCATTCATAACACCATTTTTTAACCCTCTTTTCAAAATCAATCAGGTGAATATTTGAGAGCAGTAATTAGATCTCCCTCCTTATTGATTAGTAGACATAATATAACATTAAATCTTTCCATGTGCAGTTGCTGGCAACCTCTATCATTTAGTGAAGAGGTGGTAGCTGTGGTGTCAGCAAAAAAATTAAAAATAATAATGCATTGATGTATTGCAAGTTTCTTGAGACCAATATAATAGCTTTGAAGATTTCCTACACCAATCCCGGCCTCATGGCATTCCAGACAGCCTATGTAGATGAAGCAAGTGCAACCATATCTTGTAAAAGAAAGATATATCAGCTTCACAAAGGTACTCCTGAAAATATCTCAATTAAAAATACACATCTCTCTATGGTTCCACCTTCATCATAATGTTACCGTCATATGGAAGAAAGATATATATTACAAATATCATCCATATGTCAGTCAAAGGCTGAATAATTACTATTATGAAATACAAAAATATTAGACATGATGGAAGATGGTTTCAAAAACAACAACGACACGCACTCGTATTCTAAAGTATTCATACTATAGAGTTATCTCCCTGCAAGTTATGTGTGCTAAATAATCACAACACTTGGATAGCACCTACACATGATTATATATTCAATTCACATAATCAGTTCTTCTGCTTCTATAAATTAAGAATTGCATAAAAAAAGTACATGTCTATCTAGTAGTACTCCCTCTGTCCGAAAAGCTTGTCCCTCAAATGGATGTATCTAGCACCAAATTAGTGCTAGATACATCCATTTAAGGGACAAGCTTGGGACAAGCTTTTTCAGACAGAGGAAGTATAAGATAAGGATTTGAAATGTTGACACAAGGCCGGTGGAGCCGTGCATGGTCCACTTGCAAAGTGCTTTCGAGCATGGACGTCGTGCACATAGTGCAAAGCTGGCTGAAGGAGTCAATAGATTGGATCCCGGCAAGACTGCACATACTTAACGTTGGCTGCCCCTACCTTGATTGATTCCCATGCTGGCAAGGTCGCACACATAGAGGAAGACTCGATGGATTCTTGCCGGCTAGAAACGAACAAAAGCAAGCACGCAGGTGATGCCTATTTCTTTGCAACAGATGAGTGTCACCTGACGCAATGGGGGAAAACAATATGTATATAGTGATTTTACCTCAATAGATATTTTGGTAGCTCCACTCCATTAGTATGAAATTTGTGATGTTCAAAACCTGAAAAAAAGGAAAATAATGATCTTAGTGGTAATTGTGTCAGCTGTTGAATAGGTACGACATTTATTTCAGGATTACAACTGTTCTCTCCCATTGAACAATGGCTTGAATTCTTTCAAGAGAGAACCATACAGTAAAAAGCTTCAGAACACATTGTACTCTGAATCAGGTCATATTTAGGCCATATACATCGAGCTTATACTACCAAAAAATATCAGCTAGAAATCTAGCAAGTATCTTCAAGGATCAAGAACATGAAAGAGGAATAATGACGAAAGAATATTGAATCAAGATTTTTTTTTACAATGTCATGAACCTGGTGCCAACGGCGTACTCGCAGCGGCCGATGAGCCTTTGGCCACTGCCTACAATGCGCTCACGCACGCCGCTTCGCTACTGCCGCAAGCACCGGCCACACTCCCCGCCGCAAGTAGCCGAAATGATGGAACTCCATGCCATCATAAGCCATTCCAGATGTTGAATTAAGGCTAGTACGACATCCCATATTTGAGGATTGCACCCGGAAGATTGCACTCAACACGCCAGTTGAAACCAAGATTAATAATACAGATACAAAGAAAACAAAGATAAGCAGGAATAGGATGTTGATGGCCTGCTCATCTTGGTCCCTCTAGACCCAAAAAGTTCGTTACCTTTGTAGAAAAAAGATTTTTTGGTTCCCCTGGTATCTAGCACCAGCGACAATTTCCTATTGTGGCGACACCGCGACATGGGGCTTTTAAGATCTAGAGAGGCAAAAAAATCAAAAAAATTCAAACTTACTAATGGCGCACCTGCCCATGGTGCGCCATTAGTATCTTCCCTCCTTCAAAATTCAGAATAAGTCAAAAAAATAAAAAAAATTACTAATGGCGCACCTGACCATGGTGCGCCATTAGTATCTTCCCGCCTTCAAAATTCAAAATAAATCAAAAAAATAAAAAAAATTACTAATGGCGCACCTGACCATGGTGCGCCATTAGTATCTTCCCGCCTTCAAAATTCAAAATAAATCAAAAAAATAAAAAAAATTACTAATGGCGCACCTGCCCGCGGTGCGCCATTAGTATGCCGTATATATGGCTGGTCCTCTCCTCCTCTCTTCATTTCATC
>NC_041389.1:657904534-657905094 GCF_002162155.2 Triticum dicoccoides | reverse complement strand
CCGCGGTTACTAATGGCGCATCTAGTTGTGGTGCGCCATTAGTATCCAAAGCACCTGGCCCCTAGGAGGCATACTAATGGCGCACCGTGGCCTATACTAATGGCGTGCTGTTAGTGGCGCACCACAGATGCGCCATTAATGGCCATAATAGGTGCGCCATTAGTAGAGGTTTTTCTAGTAGTGGTACAATCGTCCTGCGGTTTGATGACATCTTTGCTATGTTTAACCTTCATCCGCTGCACTACACCTTCGTTCGGCTATATTCGTTGAGTATGGAGATGCGGATCATTAGAGAAAAGACCCCAGACATCGTGATAGTTGACCCCTTCTACATGTGTGCCAAGCTCTTGAGCAGCGCTGGGGACCGCCAAGTGGCGAGTTCACACCTCGAAGGCGTCATTCTGGCAAACCCGGATAAGGATAACTTCCTTGTGGCTTACTTTCCCGAGTAAGTCATCCCTTAACCGCACCGTAACATATGATTTCTTAGACTTCGATCATTCCTTTTTTTTTCTAACATTTCGTGTTCTCTGCAGTGACACACATTGCACACTCATCCT
>NC_041389.1:657881577-657904524 GCF_002162155.2 Triticum dicoccoides | reverse complement strand
TACTAATGGCGTGCTGTTAGTGGCGCACCACAGATGCGCCATTAATGGCCATAATAGGTGCGCCATTAGTAGAGATTTTTCTAGTAGTGTAATGCAAAATGAACAAAATCAGATATATGTACATCAGTACACAACTTAGCATATACTCCCACCATCCCATAATATTAGAACATTTTTTAAGCTATATCATGGGAGGGAGTAGTAGACAGAGTATTGTTTCAAATAATGGTCCCTAAGAGTAAGGTTAACGTTCCCAACCAGACTTGTGAGCATCTTCGAGCAACATACAAGCCACAGGAGTGTAATTGGATATCACAAGTGTCAAATCAATAGCTGAGCATAGGATCTCTACATGGACTAATAAAACCAAAATAAATTTTAACATACCACCGGTCCTACAACAGTGGTTGATAGTGAATTTGGTAGACACCCATAAATGACAGTTTAGCAGTGTCTCCGACTATCTATACATTTTGAGTCCCATGTTTTCAGCATTTGATATCTCCTTGGATACAATGAAATTTATGCTTCACAGGAGGATTTGCACAAAATAAATGAAAAACACTTAAGTTTCTCATCCTTGTAAGAAGAGGTAATTCTATCGAGAACTTACTAAGGGCATTCAATCAATTCAATTCATGAAAAGTTGTGTACGTTGGAGCTTGTTATGCCAACTAAACCATGTTGACCGACCCCAATAAGCATATGCACTCACGTTCTCTACTCACATAACAGAGTTATGTCTGATTCTCCCATTTGTTGTACTCCCTCCATTTCTAAATATAAGCTATTTTAGATAATTCAATAGGGACTATATATGGATGTATATAGACATTTTTATTGTGTAGATTCACTCATTTTGCTTCGTATGTGGTCCATATTAAAATATTTAAAAGGTCTTATATTTAGGAACGGAGGGAGTAATTCTTTATCCCTGTTAGAAATTGATGGCCAGGGATCAAACGAGAAATGAATAGAACCTTGAAGAACAACATCAAATAGACCTTACTCATTCTCAGGTAATTAAAACCAAGGGAGGGTTCCTGTAGGATAACTATATTCACCTTCCAGTCTTTGCATCCATCACAGCCCCAAAATTGATTGACATAACCAGCCAGAGAACGCACCTGCCCTGCTGCCCAAAAAGGAGGAATGCCAGACAGCAGAATGTAGAGTATAACTCCAGCACTCCATATGCAATTATCGGCTCCATATATCCACTTCAGCACCTCCGGAGCCACATAATAGGCACTCCCAGGAATATCCCTGAACTTCTCATCTGCATTTCCATTATATCCCATTTAATCTTAAGCACTACATGAGCTTAGTTGCCAGAATTTAATTCAAGTAGCACTACATATACAATTGTAAATTGTAGAGACAACATGAACTAAGGGGAATAGTTGAGGTTTCTTCCCTTGTCCCTTCTCAAATAGTATGTTCAGTTAACCAACTAATTAGTCACCGGCTTGAAGGAGACGGGGAGGCTGAAATCAGTGGGCTTGAAAAAACACATACGTGTACAGTTGTCCAACAAGTTGACTGAAACATGCATCACAATACATCGTCAATGGTTTTCTCCTTGCTTCATCTTAACCAACACGCAGCGCAATACATCATCAATGAAATGAGATTTCAACTCTCCAAGAATGCTACTTAATGAGTTTAAGAGGTTTCGGCCCAGCATTGACTGAAACTGTTTCCGAGAAATTAGACCGACACCGAGATTGAACAATATAAAGAGTATTCCCTGGAGTAAATACTGGCTCTAAAAATTGTCTGAGATAAACAGACCCAATAAAAACAGACCCAATAAAAAACTCCATACATTAACAACTGTATGATCTAGCTGGGTGCACAAATAGGTTTTAAAGAAACTCACAGGAACAATCTTGGAGAGCGTAAGTAGATATTCAGTCAAATTAAAAGGCGAAGTCAGAGCAGGGAACAGTTGATCCGAAAGACATGCCGTTCCAATGCACAAACATCCATATGCGTGGTCAGGAAGAAGAAAAGCACAAAGATGTCATCTCCTATAGCTAGCTAATGTACTATGGTAAAGATCGTACATACTTTGGGCGAGCGAGCATTGCATAAAAGAACAAACACCATAAACTACAGAGGGCATAGACAACAAAGAACACCTAGTCACAGAGGCGACACTCACCAGCAAGCAAGCAGCACACGCACAACGCAACCGTCTTAACCCCTTTACTCACTTCATCGTGTAGTTGAACTGCTTACACCCCAGGCACTGCACCTCGTCGGCCCTAAGGTGCTCAACGGCCAGCTAGACGAAGGTATTCTTTGAGGTCGCACCGGATGCAGCAGAACAGTGGTATACTAAGCATCGGCTAGCTCGGAGGTGTGCCCTGCATGCACCACCCAATCATGAGGTTACCAGGGTGTCAGATCACAAACTATTAGTTAGTTTTGCAATGCACTGGAAAAGACCATATATTACAAAATAAGCTCATCTCACTGCGGCAATATCGCTAACAGTTCAGAAATATTACAAAATAACACAATAGCACATGCAGTAGCAGTAGCAAGCAACATTCCCTGCACTCTTCCATCTAGTGACCATCCTCTCCCTGCTACCTCAACCACCACCACCACCCTCACACCAAAAGCTCATCTGTACACTGGATCCATGTGATCTCTCAGTTCTCTTTGCTCTCTCACGCAGAAAACACAACAACAAGCAAGCCTCTCTAGCCTCCCCCAATCCAACTAAATCAGAGGGGAAATCTCTATTACCTGGTGGCTAGTGGCTTGTACCTGATGGATCCATAACTGGGTGGATGGATCTCCGGCTCGCGGTAGTATGTGTGTTTTCAAACTCGCATGAAGAAGAAACGTGTACCTGTACGAGAGGTCGAGATCTTTACAGCAGGAACACGCCATGGAGCCTGTCTCCTCTGCATCCTTCATTCATCTTGTTCTTTGAAGAAGACAGGCATCCCTCGCACATGTCGGCGGCGGCGGCAGTGAAGAGGCAGTGATGATGGAGGCAGTGGCCCATCCCGGCCGAAGATCTCGCCCGCCACCTGATGGACGTCCTCCGCTCCGAAGAGCCGGTCGATGCGGGAGCATGAGGCCGAAGTAGGCCGTGAAGCGGGCGACGGCGTGGGAGAAGAGATTGTTGAGCGCGAGGGAGACGGCGAGCTCGCCCCCGCCCTCCTCCGCCAGAGTGAGCTCGCCGGCGGCGGGGCTCCACCGCTGCTGCTATGCTGGGGAGCAGGAGCGGCGCCCCGGCGCGCACATCGTGGAGAGCCTGGCCAGCGGCGTCAGCGGCTCTACTTGGTCCTCGGCGGCGGCGGATCGACTCGTATCTCGGCGGCGGCTCGTCTTGGATCTCGGTGGCGGCTTGTATTGGGGGCTGGGGCATCTTTGAGAGATCGTCGGATAGAATACATAGATCGAGGGGAGCCTCGCTGGCTGTTTTTTTGGTACGTGCGGGGAAGGGACGAGAAAACCGTCGAAAAAAACTAGCGAAAAAAAACCAGACGAAAATGGTGGGACGAAAATAAAACCCAGAATGCGACCTACCAACTGAGACATTAGGAGTAGAGATATCTACTGTGTTCCAACTTATCTATGGTACATACCCTCCGATACTACTCATAGATTGATCAAAATAAGCAAACAACACATAGAAAACAGAATCTATCAAAAACAGAACAGTATGTAGTAATCTGTATCAAACGTATACTTCTGGAACTCCAAAAATCCTACCAAATTAGTAAGTCCTAAGCAATTCGTGTACCAATCCATATAAAAAAGAATCAGATCAGAAACACGTTTCTGTGAATTAACAAAACTAATTTACTGGGTACAAAAGTTTCTGATTCTCAGCAGGATCAACACAACTATCACCGTAAGCTATCCTAAAGGTCTTACTTGGCACTTTATTGAAACAAAAGCTATAAAACATGATTATTACAGTAGAATAATCATGTGGACACACAAAAACAGTAAGGGTAAATATTGGGTTGTCTCCCAACAAGCGCTTTTCTTTAATGCCTTTCTAGCTAGGCATGATGATGACAATGATGCTCACATAAAAGATAAGAATTGAAACATAATGGGAGCATCATGAAGCATATGACTAGCACATTTAAGCCTAACACACTTCCTATGCATAGGATTTTGTGAGCAAACTACTTATGGGAACAATGATCAACTAGCATAGGAAGGTAAAACAAGCATAGCTTCAAAAATTTCAACACATAGGGAGGAAACTTGACATTATTGCAATTCCTACAAGCATATGTTCCTCCCTAATAATAATTTTCAGTAGAATCATGAATGAATTCAACAATATAACCATCACCTAAAGCATTCTTTTCATGATCTACAAGCATAGAAAATTTACTACTCTCCACATAAGCAAAATTCTTCTCATTCGGAATATCGGGAATATCATAAGAGACTTGAACACTAAGAATTATTTCCACATAATGTTCAGAAAAAGGGTAATCATAATCATGACAAGTTTTATAAATATAATCATCACTACTTTTTATATCATAAGTTTCATCACAATAATCATCATAAGTAGCAACTTCATTCTCATCATAATCGATTGAAACCTCTTCCAAGGTAGTGGAATCATCACTAAATAAAGTTGACACTCTTCCAAATCCACTTTCATATTCATGACAATAAGATTCAACATCCTCCAAAATAGTGGGATCACTACTTCCTAAAGTTGACACTCTTCCAAACCCACTTTCATCAATATAGTCATCATAGGTAAGAGGCATGCTATCATCATAACAACTTTGCATATCAAAACTTGGGAGGCAAAAATTATCATCTTCATTAAACGTAGCATCCCCAAGATTGGGACAAACAGTAATTTCAGCAAATATATTCTCAAATATGTCATCCTCATCAAACATAGCTTCCCCAAGCTTGGGCCTTTTCATATCATAAGCATAATCACTCTCATCATTAATAGTATGGATAGCACCAATAGTATAGCAATTATCATCATCACAATGAGTAGTAGGAGAAACCTCATTTGAGAGAGATACCTTTTTACCTTTGTTGTACCTTCTTTTCCTATTCACATTATGTGTGGGTTCAACCTTCTTCTTTGAGCTCCTTATAGATGAGATTGGTTGAATAGAAAGCTCCTCCTCGTTACCTGATTCATCATAAGAAATAATAGGAGGATATTGGGAAGTCTCTTCCCTTTCATTAGTATTCTCATCATCTTCTATTTGCTTTCTTTTATTTATGTAATTGGCAATATAAGGATTTTCAATGCAATTCACCGCACAATACATATAAATCTTCTCTAGATCAAAATCAAGAAATGTATCAAGATTAAATTTTGGAATACCCTCAGTTATACGTTTCATTTCTTCATACCCCAAAAGAAGACTAAGCTCTTTATGATACCCAAGGGTAATCAAGTTATCACAATTTTTGGACACGATTCGGTCATGAAATAATTTGCATTGGAGATTTAAATGACCACGTTCATTGCACAGTTCACAAGGAGCACGAAAAATATTGAATCTTTCAGCACAATCATCAAGACTTTCTTGCAAACCTTTAGTTTCTAAATACTTATGCCTCTTGCAATATCTATTTTCCCTATTTGGTGTATACTTGCAAACCCAATCTACTCCACAAAAATCGACATGCTTATAAGAGATATTTTCAGCATAACTAGTGCAATCATCATTAGTACTATGGATATTCAAAGAATTCATACTAACAACATTGCAATCATGCTCATCATTCAAAGATTTAGTATCAAACATTTTAATGCATTCTTCTTCTAGCAATTGAGCACACTTTTCCTTTCCATCATACTCACGAAAGATATTTAAAAAGATGAATCGTATGAGACAAACTCAATTCCATTTTTTTTGTAGTTTTATTTTATAGACTAAACTAGTGATAAAACAAGAAACAAAAAGATTTGATTGCAAGATCTAAAGATATACCTTCAACCACTCACCTCCCCGGTAACAGCGCTAGAAAAGAGCTTAGTAGACGGGGTGTGAGTGCCGCTTACCTAGCCTCCCCGGCAACGGCGCCAGAAAAGAGGTTGATGTCTACTACGCAACTTTCTCCTTGTAGACGTTGTTGGGCCTCCAAGTGCAGAGGTTTGTAGGACAGTAGCAAATTTCCCTCAAGTGGATGACCTAAGGTTTATCAATCCATGGGAGGCGTAGGATGAAGATGGTCTCTCTCAAGCAACCCTGCAACCAAATAACAAAGAGTCTCTTGTGTCCCCAACACACCCAATACAATGGTAAATTGTATAGGTGCACTAGTTCGGCGAAGAGATGGTGATACAAGTGCAATATGGATGGTAGATAAAGGTTTTTGTAATCTAAAAATATAAAAACAGCAAGGTAACTAATGATAAAAGTGAGCGTAAACGGTATTGCAATGATAGGAAACAAGGCCTAGGGTTCATACTTTCAATAGTGCAAGTTCTCTCAACAATAATAACATAGATAAATCATATAACAATCCCTCAACATGCAACAAAGAGTCACTCCAAAGCCACTAATAGCGGAGAACAAACGAAGAGATTATGGTAGGGTACGAAACCACCTCAAATTTATTCTTTCGGATCGATCTATTCAAGAGTTCGTACTAGAATAACACCTTAAAACACAAATCAACCAAAACCCTAATGTCACCTAGATACTCCATTGTCACCTCACGTATCCGTGGGCATGATTATACGATATGCATCACACAATCTCAGATTCATCTATTCAACCAACACAAAGTACTTCAAAGAGTTCCCCAAGGTCTCTATCGGAGAGTCAAGACAAAAACATGTGCCAATCCCTATGCATAGGTTCATGGGCGGAACCCGCAAGTTGATCACCAAAACATACATCAAGTGGATCACGTGATATCCCATTGTCACCACAGATAAGCACGGCAAGACATACATCAAGTGTTCTCAAATCATTAAAGACTCAATCCGATAAGATAACTTCAAAGGGAAAACTCAATTCATCACAAGAGAGTAGAGGGGGAGAAACATCATAAGATCCAACTATAATAGCAAAGCTTGCGATACATCAAGATCGTGTCATAGAGAGAACACGAGAGAGAGAGAGAGAGAGAGAGATCAAACACATAGCTACTGGTACATACCCTCAGCCCCGAGGGTGAACTACTCCCTCCTTGTCATGGAGAGCACCGGGATGATGAAGATGGCCACCGGTGATGGGTTCCCCCTCCGGCAAGGTGCCGGAACGGGCTCCCAAGAGGTTTTTGGTGGCTAGAGAGGCTTGCGGCGGCGGAACTCCCGATCTATCTTCGTCTCCGATGTTTTTAGGGTACGTGGACTTAAGGCAAAAGAAGTCGGTTGGGGGAGCCTCGAGGGGCCCAGGAGACAAGGGGCGCGCCCAGGGGGTGGGCGCGCCCTCCTATCTCCTAGCTTCCTCGAACCTTCCCTGGCTTGAACTCCAAGTCTCCCGGATCATATCCTTTCCAAAAATCACGCTCCCGAAGGTTTCATTCCATTTGGACTCCGTTTGATATTCCTTTTCGTCGAAATATTGAAACAGGCAATAAAACAGCAATATGGGATGGGCCTCCGGTTAATAGGTTAGTCCCAAAAGTAATATAAAAGTGTATAATAAAGCCCATAAACATCCAAAAGGGGTAATATAATAGCGTGGAACAATCAAAAATTATAGATACGTTGGAGACATATCACATTGCATGCACTGATTTTTATTTTTATGCTAATTTGCTAATGGTTGTGAGTGTAGATGGCTCCGGTGTTGTATCCGTGCCAGTTGCAGCTGATGTCGTACATGTCGCCACATCTCCTTCATAACGTGTGGCGTCGGCTGTACCCCCACGGTGATGATCCAGTCTATCGTGTATACTGGGAGCGTCTAGCTGACTCAGTGTATGAGTATCACGCCATGGTTACTCTGCGCACTAGTTCCGATTCCAGCACTTACACTCGTACCTCTCGAAGCGGCTATGCTTCTACCGCTTCTCAGGCTGTCCATTTTGCTGCATTCGAGGTACTCGTTGAGCTCCGTTACAATGAGGTCCGGATGCAGAACCACCCAGGTTTCCACTACTATCCTTCTCTCCACGATAATGGTCGTGTCCGTTTCCCTGTCATTAACCCGGAGTCTGATAGTGTAGCTAGCCACCTTTCTCGCTATATCACTGCTAGCTATCTTCTAATCTACGAGCTGGCTCGTGAGCTGAGTCGTGCCCGTACTGCTTTAGTCTCTGCTAGCTCAGCCACTACTCCAACATCTGTAGGATTTACTCCATATATTCCTGCCAGTTCTAGATCCCCTGTTTCCCTGGTTACTCCTCCGAGTAGCTCGGGCACCGTGACTGTGAGTCCACTTAGTGCTCCTGCTGAGTGGGTTTCACTCCTCGCCACTCCTGTAGCCCCGATGATTCACCCTCCACCTGCACCGGAGGGAGAGCCCTCGAGGCAGCGTCGTCGTGTCACTTTTAACCTGGAGGTCTCAGTTAACCCCGTCAGTTCAGGATCCGAGCCCGCTTCAGGAGAGGACCCCGCAGCACCAGCAGAGCAGTAGAGCTTCCGGGTATTCGCAGTCGTCAGGATGGAGTATGGATGTAGTCATACGAGTCATGATGTTTCGTTTCATGTATGAGGGTAGTTGGACCTGGCATGTTGTTATCTTTCATGTATGAGTCTATGTATAATTATGTTGGAACTTTATTTTATTCGTCGTATTTTCTTCGCCATTTCGGTTTTACACGGACTTTTGTTGCTGGTTTCTCCCCAGTTTGCTTTTGAATGCTTCTCATCTTGGTTGCGTTGCCTTGGGAAAATAATCTTATTAGGATGACGTGGGGAGGCTGCAGTAGCAATGTTCGCGAGGGTTCTCCTGTTCGTTATTCCGCACGACAGGCAGGACACTCACCCGAGCCGTACGTTCCACCACCGCCTCCACTGCCAAATCCGCCATCCACCGAGAAAATTCTGCGTATGTTCGAGGAAAGACGAAATAATGATCTGATAGAAATACTCAGAAGTATTCAAGCTGTGGTTGGACAGAATGGAAAGCAGCCCGGTCATCACTCCAAGCTATCTGATTTTCAAAGGACTAAGCCTCCCAGTTTCAGTCAGGCCATTGATCCCTTGGATGCAGATGATTGGTTGAGAACTATGGAAAAGAAGCTTGAGGTTGCTCGAACTGATGAAGGGGATAGGGTTCCATTTGTAACACATTATCTTGAAGGCGTTGCTGCCATATGGTGGGAAAATGAAAAAGCCATGTGGAGTGCTGATGAAGAAATTGCCTGGTCAAGATTCAAGGAACGATTCCGAAAATATCACATCCCTGCAGGGATTATGAAGACTAAGCAGCGTGAATTTCTCGCGCCCCTCCAAGGAAGTCAGTCTGTGGGAGAATATTTGCAGAAATTCAATCATCTGCCACGTTACTCTCAATATGACGTGGCCACTGAGGCAAGAAAGATGGACAGATTTCTTGGTGGGTTAAACCCGCAACTCCGTTGTACTCTTAGTATGTCCGATTTCCCAGACTTCCAAACCCTGGTGAACAAGGCTTTCATTGCTGAAAGGGAACACAAGCTTGTATCAGATACTAAGCCTGCCAACAATGATCACAACCGCAAGTTTGAGCCAAGAAAAGAAATGCAACCAGTGCAGAAGGTTTGTACCTGGCAGCCGACTCAGGTAGCATGCAAGCCCAATTGGCGGCAAAATGTTAACAATACCACCACCCAAGTCAAGAATGACATGCTCAACCCAATTCTAGAGAATCGTCTGCGCAACAATTCCTGTTTCAATTGTGGGCAAACCGGACATTATGCCAAACAGTGTCCCACGAACAATCGGACAAATACTACATTCAAGCCACAAGTCCATTATATGGAGGCATGCCCATATCAGCACGACCTCACGGGATACATTCATCACATTTCCACCGACGAAGCCCAAGAGAACCCCGAAGTCGTCATTGGTATGTTCCCTGTTAATAACATACCTGCAGTAATTTTATTTGACTCTCGGGCTTCCCACTCTTTTATTTCTTGGAGTTTTGTTGCCCAAAACAAGTCCTTGTTCTCATTTGGGCAAGAATATGCTGGTACAAACCCCGGGATCTCTAATCCGAAGCAATATAGTCTACCATAATCTGGAAGTCAATATCAATGGAGTCTGTTTTCCAACTTCTTTGATACTTATTGAATCCGATAAGTTGGATGTTATCTTGGGTATGAATTGGCTGAATCAGTATCAAGTGTGCATAAATTGTGTGACCCGAGAAGTCAACTTGACCGCCCAAGAGGGACAAACTACAAAATTTATTGCTCGTAGAAGCATACCCTCCAAGGAAATGGTCTTTACAGCAATGGCTGAAATGGAATTAAATCTGGTGGTCAGCGAGCTTCCTGATGTATTTCCAGAAGAACTGCCAGACATGCCAACTGATCGAGAGCTTGAGTTTGCGATAGATCTTGTGCCCGGAACCACACCAATACACAAGAAGTATTATCGAATGCCGTCATTAGAATTAGTGGAGCTAAAGAAACAGCTTGATGAAATGCTCCAGAAAGGGTATATCCGCCCCAGCTCGTCACCATGGGGATCACCTGCTATTTTCGTGGACAAGAAAGATGGCAGCCTCCGCATGTGTGTGGATTACCGTCAGCTGAATGATGTCACAATCAAAAACAAATACCCTCTGCCAAGAATTGATGATTTGTTTGATCAGCTCAGTGAGGCCAAGGTATTCTCCAAGATTGATTTATGGACTGGATATTATCAGCTCAAAATTAAAAAGGAGGATATTCCCAAGACCGCATTCACCACTCACTATGGTCTTTATGAATAAACAGTTATGTCTTTTGGCCTCACCAATGCCCCTGCTTTCTTCATGCACATGATGAATAAAGTATTCATGGACTTCCTCGATAAGTTCGTGGTCGTGTTCATCGATGATATACTCATTTACTCAAAAAGTGAAGAGCATAAGGAACACCTCTGAGCAGTGTTACAACGACTCCGTGAGCATCAGTTATACGCCAAATTCAGTAAATGTGAGTTTTGGCTCAAGCAAGTTGGATTCCTTGGAAATGTGCTATCCGCTGAAGGTATAGCCGTGGACCCAAGCAAGGTAAAGGATGTGCTCGACTGGTTGCCACCCACAACCGTATCCCAGATCCGGAGTTTTCTTGGATTAGCCGGATACTACCGCCGTTTCATTGAAGGGTTTTCCAAGATTGCTAAACCCATGACAGACCTTCTCAAAAAGGATAAGAAGTTTGAATGGACTGAGGACCGTGAGAAAATATTCACTAAGTTAAAGAAACGACTGACAATTGCACCAGTATTAACACTTCCACATATCTACCACAGCTTTGATGTGTACTGCGATGCTCCAAGGCAAGGATTGGGATGCGTACTTATGCAAGATGGCAAGGTAGTAGCTTACGCCTCACGACAGCTACGACCCCACGAGGGGAATTACCCCACTCATGATTTGGAAATGGCCATTGTGGTTCATGCTTTAAAAATTTGGAGACACTACCTCATTGGAAAAAGGTGCCAAATTTGTACCGGTCACAAAAGCCTCAAATATATATTTACTCAGCCGGA
The DNA here is from genome assembly GCF_002162155.2 of Triticum dicoccoides. NCBI lineage: Eukaryota > Viridiplantae > Streptophyta > Magnoliopsida > Poales > Poaceae > Triticum > Triticum dicoccoides. The sequence goes on along the minus strand of NC_041389.1, from coordinate 657,892,904 downwards.
TTTAAATCTCCGTCAACGAAGATGGCTTGAGCTGGTCAAGGATTATGACCTTGCAATAAATTACCATCCGGGTAAGGCCAACGTGGTTGCCGATGCGCTCAGTCGAAAGCCCGTAAGTTTAAATGTCCTATTGGAATCTTTGCCTCCTGAACTTAAAGAAGAGATTGCTCAGCTCAACCTGGTCATAGTCGAGGCTGGCCTTGCTAATATTCTAGAAGTTACCCCTACTCTTGAGGAAGAAATCCGCAAGGCCCAGCCAGGCGACACCGATCTGCAAAAACATGCCAAGCATTCCGATTTCTCGAAGGATCAGTACGGTACCCTTTGATTTAGGGGAAGGATTTGTGTGCCCAATCAAGCGGATTTAAAGTAGAAGATCATGTCGGAAGCCCACGAATCCTCATATTCCATTCACCCTAGAGGTACAAAAATGTATGAAGACCTTCGACAAATATTCTGGTGGGATGGAATGAAGAAAGACATTGCTTATTTCGTGGCCTGTTGCGACATATGCAACAAAGTAAAGGCAGAACATCAGAAGCCAGCCGGACTTCTCCAACTGCTGCCGGTGTCACAATGGAAATGGGATGATGTCTGTATGGATTTCATCACAGGACTACCTAAGATCCGATGGGGCAATGATGCGATCTGGGTCGTAGTGGACACATTCACCAAGGTAGCCCACTTCCTCCCGATCGGTACCTCATATCGAGCAGATGAGCTTGCAAAATTGTATGTGTCCATAATAGTCAGTCTGTATGGAGTCCCCCGAACCATTACTTCTGACCGAGGTTCACTTTTTACCTTCACTTTTTTGGTCCCATATCCATCAAGCCTTAGGGATGGAATTAAAATACAGTACCGCTTATCATCCTTAGACTGGTGGACAGACAGAATGGGTAAACCAAATACTCGAGGATATGTTGCGAGCCTGTGCTTTGGCCCAAGGCCCAAAATGGGAAGTCTGCTTGTCGTACGCCGAGTTCTCGTATAACAATAGCTTCCAGACCAGTTTAAAGATGTCACCGTATGAAGCTTTGTATGGCCGTAAGTGCCGCACTCCATTGAATTGGTCTCAAACCGGAGATAGCCATATTTTCGGAACGGATCTCATGCTGGAAGCCGAGAAGCAAGTCAAGGAAATTAGGGACAGACTGCAGTTGGCCAAATCACGACAGAAAAGTTATTATGATGCAAAGCACCGACAGATAAGCTTTGAACCCGGAGAACATGTCTATCTTCGAGTCACGCCTATGAAAGGTATCAAAAGGTTTCAGACTCGTGGAAAATTGGCACACAGATTCATTGGTCCATTTCCTGTTATGACGCGAGTGGGTGCTGTGGCATATCAGTTGGAGTTGCCCCCTGAATTGTCAGACGTGCACAACATGTTCCATGTTTCACAATTGCGACGGTGCATATCGCCGCTTGAGAAGAAGACTGATTTGACAGAAATAGAGCTGGCAACGGACTTAACATATGAAGAAAGGCCGGTGAAAATTTTGGATCAGATGGAAAGAGTCACTCGCAGTAAAGCACGGAAGTTTTACAAAGTCCAATGGAAGCATCACATAGAGTCAGAATCAACACGGGAATCAGAAGAATTTCTAAGGGCATGTTATCCAGAATGGATTTCCCAAGCAACCGAATCTCGAGGACGAGATTCATTCTAAGTGGGGGAGGTTTGTGACAGCTTGGTTTTTGCCCTCTTTTTCTTTGCCTGGTTTTCAGTTGAGTTGGTTTTGAGTTTGGGTTTTTGAATCATTTCATTTGGACTTAACCACTTGGGTACCCCTTGACTTTCACCCAAGTGCTCCCTCTCCTCCTCAACCCATCATTTCACCTCTGGATCAAATCAAAATATAGCTTGGAATATTTTTCTTAAATGAAAAATATTCATTTTGCCCTCCAAAACCCTAGCTAGCCCTTTGTGCTCCAAAGCAGCCCTAATTTTTCTTGCTCCAAAAATCCTGAGAAATATCCCAATTATTATTTGAACCCTAGGGAACCTTTCTAAGCAAAAATATTTCATCACTCTTTGGAATATTTTGGCTAAAGAAAATAATTTCATTTCTGGAAAGAAATGGTAGTTTCTACAGCAACTACCATTTTACTAGCTCCATTGTAATTGGTTTTTCTTGTGCCTATTTACCTTAGTAAGTGTAAGCAAGCCTCCAAAGCTCAGCCCCTAACTCCTAGTGGTTTGACCACATTAAACCTCTAAAGTTACTGTCCAGAAACTTGCTTGCAGTACAAATCCATTTCTACTGCACCTGGATCCAAGCCCAACCGTGGTAACACTCCAACCTACCAAGGACTACACGCCAGACATCAAGTTAGCACTTAGGGTGGCCTGATGTCATAGTTCCCGCGGTGACCGCGTTCGTCCGGGCATGCTGGCATGCAAAACACGCGCTCTGCATGCCACCTAGCGCTCTGTTGAACGCGTGCTCGCTGCCCAGCCTGCCCGAGCATGCCAAACCTCGCCACCATCCCCGTCTCCACTCCCTTAACTCCCCCCGACACTCGCCGATGCCGGAGCTCACCGCAGCGGGCACGGGCACGGTCCAGCCAACGACACAGTGCACAGCGCACTGTGCTCGTCGTCTTCCCCCTCGCCCATGTGCTCATCCGCGCTCGCAAATAATTTCCGTGTGATCTCCGTCCTCTTCCCCCTCTCTCATTGGCGTCATTCGTCGCCGAGCGCCGTGGACAGGTGTCCTCGGGCAGAGCCCAAACCCCTCTCGCCACTCGCCTATAAATGCCGCCACCCCCAGCCTCCTTGAGCACCCGCAGCTACTCCCACACCCTCCACAAGCTAGTAGAAGCCGCAGCCCGGCCGGGCAGGCCGCGGGCTGTCGTCCCCGAGTCCGAGCTCGCCGGCGATTCCCTTCGGATCGTCCCCGCAGCTCGAACCCCTCCCAGGCCAGGGCGACCCTGCCAGGGCCTCCACCACTCTTTGATGAAGCCAATCCGCCCTATTGGAGCCCCTGGAGCCGCCCCGAGCCGCCGTCATCTTTGTCTCCGGCGACCTCTGCCCTCTGCCTCCGCTGGAGAGGTCGTTTCTGACACCGTCCGGTCACCTCTAGCCACGCTACGGATACGGGTAGGTGTGCCATCTTCTTCTCCTTCGATCCCCCCTCTCGTTTGGCCCCAAGAGCCCTTGCTGCCAGCGTGCGCTCCGGTGAAGCTCCGCCTCCCTCTATTTCCCTCTCCCCCTCCTTATGACCTGACTAGCGGGGGCCGCTAGTCAGCCACTCAGTACGCGCGCGAAGTGGTACGAGTGGTGGTGCCCCGAGATTTTACGCCTTCGATGTCACCCCTCCCAGTCTGTTTTATTTTAATTCAAATTCATTTAAATCCAGGAAACTTCATACAGCCATAACTTTTTATCTATAAGTCCAAATGCATTGATTCTTTTTGCATTGTGTTCTTTGTCCAAAAATCTAACAGCACCCAAAAGATGGGATTTTCCCTTGCTGTCTAGATTTTCTGGTAATTTTCAGAAGGTTTCTTGATGTTTTCTTTTTGTGGTTTTATTTATTTTCAGAAGAGCAAGCTTGTCTTGAGGATCACCAGGAGGTTTGTGAACCTCATCAGCACTAAGGCAAGCCACAACAACATTTTCATAGTGCCACTTCAATATTTGTGATTTTCCTACTTGAACTTATGATTATTCATGCATTTAAATAATTATTATGATAATTATATTCTGTTAGATGCTTGTCATGTTAAATATGCTTAATTTACAGAAAGTTTGAAGTGAATCTTGTTGATAAGCTAACAAGAATTTGGTTATGAGTAATGATAAAATGATATGGTCATGAAGATTAATAATCAGTTAAATTATTATTCTTGCATGATGAAAAATGATGAGATTGCTAGAAATGATTCTGGTTTAAGTGAGGTTGGATCTTAACCAGAGAAGTATCATGAGTTGATGATGGCTCCGTGGGAGCGTAGTTGATTTAGTTATTTTCATGGTTATGTGATGCATATGTTAGTGATGCATAGCATGGCATTATGACACTGGTTACTTTCACTTTAAGTTGAACCTGATAAATAACTCAACTTGAATATGTGGTTGACCGGGTCATGGTGCCGTTGAAATGAGTTTTTCCCAGTGCAACCACATTTGCCGGTATGGGACGGCCTTAATGCGTTTCATTGTCGTGCCTCCGGTCGGTGCCTCCATCTAGGGAAGGTTATGGGCGTGTTGTACCCTGGCCCAGTAAGCAGGCATAACCTTGTGAGCCCGTTGATGAGTTAAGTTTTTGGGTCCCAGAGTGGATCATTGCCACGACGGTGGTTTGAGGTGTCTTGAGGTAGACACGGGGCCACCCAGGACTAGCCCGATGGGGATTGAGTTGGAGTGGCTGGGAGAGTGTCATGACAATGAAGTGGTTTCGTCGGAATGTCGTTGGTCCACCTGAATGGGAGTGCGAGGCCATGGGTTTCGTAGTGTGGGTCCAGTGCGCTACCTCTACAGAGTGTATTAATCTATCGGTAGCCGAGTCCACGGTTACGGACACGCTCGAAAGTAGGGTACACCATGGGTCAACACTTAATAAATTTGCACACTAAGATTGCACTGAGGTAATGGCAGTGAGGCCATCGTGTTGAGTTGGACCAAGTGTGGTCGGGTAGTGATCGCCGTAAGGATCATGGTTTGAGACCAAGTGTTGGTCGTGGTTGTGATCGTCGTAAGGATCACGAGATTTGTCTTTGAGTTCTTCATGTTTGTGGTCTGGGAATGATCACGTTCGGTAAGCCAGTCCATGGGACGAGTACCACTTGAGCATAATCACAGCATGTTGGATATATTGTTGCATTGTTATTAATTGGTTAAATATCATAATATTGTTTGTCATTATGTTTATGCTTGTTGTGAGATTGCAAGTACATGTACTGACCTATCGTGTCATGCCAGATTTCAGGAAAGTCTCATTGGAAAGGAGAGCTGTCCGAGTCTAGATCGTGTCCACATCGGTGTCCCTGTGCTATGGAGTCCCGCTATGACGTTGTTCCGCTGCCGCGTAGTTGTCATGATCGAGGCCCCTTTATGTTTACTAAATAATGTACAAATTGTTCAGCCGCACTATGTGTGCCGCTTGGCCTCGCTAACTGTTGTAATATGAACTATGCTCCGCTAGCATGAATAAAGCGGTCGTTTTTCTGTACCAAGTTGTTGTGTGTTGCCAGAAGACAAGGTCTCTGGGCTGGCAATGCAGGGTAAACTGGTCGCTCTGAGCCGGGGTGCCACAACATGCTGGTAAGCAGTATGACTTGTATCGCCCACAACTCACTTGTGTTCTACTCGTGCATATAACATCTACTCATAAACCTGGCTCTGATGCCACTGTTGTGGAATGTAGTAATTTCAAAAATTTCCTACGCACACGCAAGATCATGGTGATGCATAGCAACGAGAGGGGAGAGTGTGTCCACGTACCCTCGTAGACCGAAAGCGGAAGCATTATGACAACGCATTTGATGTAGTCGTACGTCTTCACGATCCGACCGATCCAAGTACTGAACGTACGGCACCTCCGAGTTCAGCACACGTTCAGCTCGATGATGTCCCATGAACTCCGATCCAGCAGAGCTTTGAGGGAGAGTTCTGTCAGCACAACAGCATGATGACGGTGTTGATGATGCTACTGACGCAGGGCTTCGCCTAAGCACCGCTATGATATTACCGAGGTGGGATATGGTAGAGAGGGGCACCGCACATGGCTAAGAGATCAATGATTAATTGTTGTGTCTCCAAGGGGTGCCCCTCTCCCTGTATATAAAGGAGTGGAGGAGGGGGAGGGCCGGGCCTCTCTATGGCGCGCCCTAGGGGAGTCCTACTCCCACCGGGAGTAGGATTCCCCCTTTCCTAGTAGAACTAGAAGCCCTTCCAAGTAGTAGGAGTAGGAGAGAAGGAAAGGGAAAAGAGAAGAGAAGGAAGGAGGGGCGCCGCCCCTCCCCCTAGTCCAATTCGGACTAAGCCTTGGGGGGCGCAACCTCCCCTCTCTCTTTCCCCTAAAGCCCAATAAGGCCCATATACTCCCCGGCAAATTCCCGTAACTCTCCGGTACTCCGAAAAATACCCGAATCACTCGGAACCTTTCCGAAGTCCAAATATAGTCGTCCAATATATCGATCTTTACGTCTCGGCCATTTAGAGACTCCTCGTCATGTCCCCAATCTCATCCGGGACTCCAAACTACCTTCAGTACATCAAAACACATAGAGCATAATTGGTTCGCTACCAACATTTGGCATTGCCAATATTTGGCAAGCCAACATTTGGCAAAATCAAAAGTTGCCAACATTTGGCAACTTTTTGTGAGATTGTTAACGAGAATTGGCAAGCAACCAATCTCTAGCTAATATTTGGCAGTTGCCAAAATTTGACATGCCAACTTTTGGCATCAAACCAATTATGCTCATAAACTCATAATACCGATCGCCACCGAACGTTAAGCGTGCGGACCCTACGGGTTCGAGAACTATGTAGACATGACCGAGACACGTCTCCGGTCAATAACCAATAGTGGAACCTGAATGCTCATATTCGCTTCTACATATTCTACGAAGATCTTTATCGGTCAAACCGGTATCTCAATACCTAGCTCAATCTCATTACTGGCAAGTCTCTTTACTCGTTTCGTAATGCATCATCCCACAACTAACTCATTAGTCACATTGCTTGCAAGGCTTATAGTGATGTGCATTACCAAGAGGGCCTAGAGATACCTCTCCGACAATCGGAGTGACAAATCCTAATCTCAATTCATGCCAACCCAACAAACACCATCGGAGACACCTTAGAGCACCTTTATAATCACCCAGTTATGTTGTGATGTTTGGTAGCACACAAAGTGTTCCTCCGGTATTCGGGAGTTGCATAATCTCATAGTCATAGGAACTTGTATAAGTCATGAAGAAAGCAGCAGCAATGAAACTAACACGATCATAATGCTAGGCTAACGGATGGGTCATGTCCATCACATCATTCTCCTAATGATGTGATCACGTTCATCAAATGACAACACATGTCTATGGTTAGGAAACATAACCATCTTTGATTAACGAGCTAGTCAAGTAGAGGCATACTAGGGACTATAGGTTTTGTCTATGTATTCACACATGTACTAAGTTTCCGGTTAATACAATTCTAGCATGAATAATAAACATTTATAATGATATAAGGAAATAAATAATAACTTTATTATTGCCTCTAGGGCATATTTCCTTCAATACGATTATTCATTTAAGGAGAATAATGGTTACTCTGTTTATTTGAATAATACCTTCAATGGTCTTGCACCTAAAATGAATGGTTTGTTGAATCTCGATCGTAGTGATACACATGTTCATGCCAAAAGATATAAGATAGTAATGATAGTACCACATACTTGTGGCACTACCATTTGAGTCATATTGGTATAAAACACATGAAGAAGCTCCATGTTGATGGATCTTTGGACTCACTCATTTTTTGAAAAGATTGAGACATGCGAACCATGTCTATTAGTTTATATGCATGAAGAAACTCCATATAGATAGATCGTTTGGACTCACTTGATTATGATCACTTGAGACATGCAAATCATACCACATGGGCAAGATGACTGAAAGGCCTCATTTTCAGTAAGATGGAACAAGAAAGCAACTTGTTGGAAGTAATACATTTTGATGTGTGCAGTCCAATGAGTGTTGAGGCACGCAGTGGATATCGTTATGTTCTTACTTCACAGATGATTTGAGTAGATGCTAAGTATATTTACTTGATGAAACACAAGTCTGAATTATTGAAAGGTTCAAGTAATTTCAGAGTGAAGTTGAAGATCGTCGTGACAAGAGGATAAAATGTGTATGATATGATCATAGATATGAATATCTGAGTTATGAGTTTGGCACACAATTTAGACATTGTGGAAATTGTTTCACAACTAATATCGCCTGGAACACCATAGTGTGATGGTGTGTCCGAACATCATAACTTCACCCTATTGGATATGGTGCATACCATGATGTCTCTTATCGAATTACCACTATCGTTTATGGGTTAGGCATTAGAGACAACCGCATTCACTTTAAATAGGGCACCACCTAATTCCGCTGAGATGACACCGTATGAACTATGGTTTAGAGAAACCTAAGCTGTCGTTTCTTAAAAGTTTGGGGCTGCGACGCTTATGTGGAAAAAAATAGCCTGATAAGCTCGAACCCAAAGCGGATAAATGCATCTTCATAGGACACCCAGAACAGTTGGGTATACCTCCTAATTTAGATCCGGAAGCAAAAGTGATTGATTCCAGAAACGGGTCCTTTCTCGAGGAAAAGTTTCTCTTGAAAGAATTGAGTGGGAGGATGGTGGAGACTTGATGAGGTTATTGAACCATCACTTCAACTAGTGTGTAGCAGGGCACAGGAAGTTGTTCCTGTGGCGCCTACACCAATTGAAGTGGAAGTTGATGATAGTGATCATGAAACTTCAGATCAAGTCACTACCAAACCTCGTAGGTCGACAAGGATGCGTACTACTTCAGAGTGGTATGTAATCCTGTCTTGGAGGTCATGTTGCTAGATAACAATGAACCTACGAGCTATGGAGAAGCGATGGTGGGCCCGGATTTCGACGAATGACTCGAGGCCATAAAATCCGAGAGGATCCATGTATGAAAACAAAGTATAGATTTTGGAAGCACCACTTGATGGTTGTAAGGCTATTGGGTATAGATGGATTTTAAAAGGAAGACGGACAATGATGGTAAGTATCACCATTAAGAAAGCTCGAGTTGTCATTAAGATATTTTCCGACAAGTTCAAGGAGTTGACTACGATGAGACTTTCTCACTCGTAGCGATGCTAAGAGTCTGTTGGAATTATATTAGCAATTACTGCATTATTTATGAAATCTTGCAGATAGGATGTAAAACATTGTTTCCTCGATGTTTTTTTTGAGGAAAGGTTGTATGTGATACAACCAGAAGGTTTTGTCAATCATGAAAGATGCTAACAAGTATGCAAAGCTCCAGCAATCCTTCTAAGGACTGGAGTAAGCATCTCGGAGTTGGAATATACGCTTTGATGAGATGATCAAAGATTATGGGTTTATACAAAGTTTATGAGAAACTTGTATTTCCAAAGAAGTGAGTGGGAGCACTATAGAATTTCTGATGAGTACATGTTGTTGACATATTGTTGATCAGAAATGATGTGGAATTTCTAGAAAGCATATAGGGTTATTTGAAAAGTGTTTTTCAATGGAAAACCTGGATTAAGCTACTTGAACATTGAGCATCAATATCTATAAGGATAGATAAAAAAAAGCTTAATAGTACTTTCAAATGAACACATACCATGACAAGATTTTGAAGGAGTTCAAAATAGATCGGCAAAGAAGGAGTTCTTGGCTGTGTTATAAGGTGTGAGTATTGTGTAAGACTCAAGACCTGACCACGGCATAAGAGAGAGAAAGGACGAAGGTCGTCCCCTATGCTTTAGACGTAGGCTCTATAGTATGCTATGCTGTGTACCGCACCTGAAGTATGCCTTGCCATGAGTCAGTCAAGGGGTACAAGTGTGATCCAGGAATGGATCACAGGACAACGGTCGAGGTTATCCTTAGTAACTAGTGCACTAAGGAATTTTCTCGATTATGGAGGTTGTAAAAGAGTTCCTCCTAAAGGGTTATGCCGATGCAAACTTTGACACTAATCTGGATGACTCTGAGTAGTAGACCCGATTCGTATAGTAGAGCAGTTATTTGGAATAGTTCCAAATAGCGTGTGGTAGCTGCATCTAGGAGATGGCATAGAGATTTGTAAAGCACACAGGGATCTGAAAGATTCAGACCCATTGACTAATAACCTCTCTCACAAGCGAGATATGATCAAACCCAATGTGTGTTGGATTCATTACAATCACATAGTGATGGAACTAGATTATTGACTCTAGTGCAAGTGGGAGACTGTTGGAAATATGCCCTAGAGGCAATAATAAAATGGTTATTATTATATTTCCTTGTTCATGATAATTGTCTATTGTTCATGCTATAATTGTATTAACTAGAAACCATAATACATGTGTGAATACATAGACCACAACATGTCCCTAGTGAGCCTCTAGTTTACTAGCTCGTTAATTAATAGATGGTTATGGTTTCCTGACCATGGACATTGGATGTCATTGATAACGGGATCACATCATTATGAGAATGATGTGATGGACAAGACCCAAATCCTAAGCATAGCACAAGATCATGTAGTTCATTTGCTAAAAGCTTTTCTAATGTCAAGTATCATTTCCTTAGACCATGAGATTGTGCAACTCCCGGATACCATAGGAATGCTTTGGGTGTACCAAACGTCATAACGTAACTAGGTGGCTATAAAGGTACACTATAGGTATCTCTGAAAGTGTCTGTTGGGTTGGCATGAATCGAGACTGGGATTTGTCACTCTGTATGACGGAGAGGTATCTCTGGGCCCACTCGGTAATGCATCATCATAATGAGCTCAATGCGACTAAGTAGTTAGTCACGGGATCATGCATTACGGAATGAGTAAAGTGACTTGCCGGTAACGAGATTGAACGAGGTATTGGGATACCGACGATCGAACCTCGGGCAAGTAACGTACCGATTGACAAAGGGAATTGTATACGGGATTGCTTGAATCCCCAACATCGTGGTTCATCCGATGAGATCATCATGGAACATGTGGGAGCCAACATGGGTATCCCGATCCCACTGTTGGTTATTGGCAGGAGAGCTGTCTCGGTCATGTCTGCATGATTCTCGAACCCATAGGGTCTACACACTTAACGTTCGATGACGCTAGGGTTATAGGGAAAGTCTGTATGTGCTTACCAAATGTTGTTCGGAGTCCCGGATGAGATCCCGGACGTCATGAGGAGTTCTGGAATGGTCTGGAGGTAAAGAATAATATATAGGAAGTGAGGTTTTGGCCACCGGAAGTATTTCGGGTGTCACCAGTAATGTACCGGGACCACCGAAAGGGGCCACCAGCCCCGGAGGCTTGCATGGGAAAAGAGTGGGAAGGGACCAGCCCCTGAGTGGGCTGGTGCGCCTCCCACCAAGGCCCAAGGCGCAGCTAAGAGGAGAGGGGGAAACCCTAGGCGCAGATGGGCCTAAAGGCCCACCCTAGGGCGCGCCCCCTCTCTCCCCCTCTTGGCCACCCCCCTCCAATCCCATCTACGGCTGCCGCACCCCCAAGGGTGGGAACCCTAGAGGGAGCGTAGGCACCTCCCCTCCTCCTATATAGTGGGGGTTTTGGGGCTGCCAAAGACACGAGTCTCTCTCTCTCTCT
>NC_041389.1:657857406-657881339 GCF_002162155.2 Triticum dicoccoides | reverse complement strand
CCATCACCACCACGCCGTCGTGCTACTGCTGGAGTTGTCTTCCCCAACCTCTCCCTCCTCCTTGCTGGATCAAGGCACGGGAGACGTCACCGGGCTGCACGTGTGTTGAACGCGGAGGTGCCGTTGTTCGGCGCTTAGATCGGAATCGACTGTGATCTGAATCGCTGTGTGTACGACTCCTCCAACCATGTTCATGTAACGCTTCCGCATCGCGATCTTCAAGGGTATGGAGATACACTCCCCTCTCTCTTGTTGCTAGAATCTCCATAGATTGATCTTGGTGATGCGTAGAAAATTTTGAATTTCTGCTACGTTCTCCAACAGGCGATTGTATGCCTTTGTCTGTATGCACATCTATTATGTACATGGTATGATGTAATGATATTCACCTTGTAAAGCGTCTTCAATATGCGCTTCTATCCTTGGTGGAACCTCCGAGGTCCTCGAGGATAGAACTGCATATTGGGCGTGATACTACGGGGTCACAAGCTTAAGGTAATCATGATTTGTTGAGTCTTAGTAGGACGAGAGTACCAAGGATTTATTTGTGGAATTGTTTCATTAATATTTGGAATAGGACCGAGAGGAACCGAAAGTGTTCTGGTGTCAATGGAAGGGTTTTGGAGTTTATCGAGCAATACCGGGTATTCCTGATAAACAATATATAGGTTGAAAATGTTTCCGATGATGTTAAATTAATAATAAAAGGATCTAGTAATTGTTAAGAGGATTTTATTTTTAATTCAATATCAACGGGTCTTAAAAGGCCAAGTGATGGAAGGCAACTTGGACCACAAAGGCTCAAGTGGAGGTGACGCCTCCCCTTCCCTATAGGGGAGGCCGAATTGGAGTGGGGAGGAGGCATCCTCCTCCCCTCTTTGGCCGGTACCCCAAGAAGGGACTTTCCCTCCTTGGTGGAAGCCCCTCTCTCCCCCTCTAACCTATATATACTTGAGGTATTGGCCGTTTTGAACACACAAGTTTTGGAGCCTTCGTAGTTCCTCTCGTTCTAGTTCTAGTTGACCCTAGTTGATCAATTACATATTGACCTAGATCCTCAATCCTCTTAATTAGAAACCCAGTGTGATTCTAATATGCTCCCTCTACTTCTCTAGCAACGATTAGCTCTAGACGGTGAAGCATGGTCTGATCATGAAAATCGTACACATGCAACCAAGTAGAGAGGTAATGCTTTCGGTCTTCTGTTCGAGGGATCGATCGTGCGTGGGCGGTTTGCGGGATCGTTCATCTACGGTTCGTGGGACTCCAGCTATGATCTGTACCGACTTTTCTACTTCCGATACACTCCAAAGTCGGTAAGGGTCATTGATCCAAACCACATATGCATCTTCATATTGTTCTGAGTGATCATAGCCTCGTAGGGCGATTTTATTATTTCTACTACCTTTCATTAAAAAGCGGCTAGACCCTACTCGGTGCCCGTCGTCCACTTCCTTTGTATTTTATGCATCAGCGACCACATCTTCCATCTACCGTCTCTATGAGCGGCGGCAATGTTCAAGACCCATTAAGTGGAGGAGCGACCTCCCGCAAGGAAGAGTAGAACATGGGAGATGGACCGATCCACTTGGGACACAATGCCCCGCCGCCTCCCGTGCCCTACTCGTCCTCAAAGGAGTCTGTGACATGTCCTTCGCCGACGCTGGTGGATGTGGGGTCGATGATGGACATGGGCGGTCTGTCACTATTCACCTGCCACATGTGCCCCCGAAAGTTGGGCGACAGCACATAGGACGCGTTGCTGGCAGCATTGGAGTCCTCGACCACCTGCGCCGCTAGCGCATGTGTGGTCACGTCCGCGTCCGGCTGTGCCAGCTCTGCGTTGCGAGCAGCGCCTTGAGCACATGTGGCCTCGTAGAGCGCTCGCTGCTCCACAAAGAAATTTGGATTCACCACGGCCATCGGCCACGGCCTCCTCGCTTGCGCGCTCGCCGTAGATTTGGCCATTCGCCAGCCGGTGCTATTCGAGGAATAGCAGGTTGCACCTCTGATGCTCTTGCGTCTGCCGGAACACCAGCATAGGAGCAGGTGAAGGCTGCTCCTCCTCCGACATGGCGGTGTCGTAGTGCGTTGGAGCCTGCTCCATGGTCAGGCTGACATGCACAGGCGTGGGGTCAAGCGTCGTATCATTGTCGGGACCCATATGGTCATCGTCGGAGACCTCGCGTGAGCTGGCCGGCATGTCGTGCTCGATCTGGTAGGCCCGACAAGTCTGCCAGGCAGCTGCAAGGGCGGCCACCTCGTGCTTCTACTCTAATGAACGGCTCTCGCACATCGTGCTAGAGCTTGCGGGCATGGTAGATGCAGTGCAAGGGGAGGGGGTGTGGAGCAGAAGTGATGTGGTGTTGAGTTTAGTTGGGTGTGGCCGCCTTTAAATAACGGATTCCGATGAGGCGCCCCGGTGCGTCAATGCGCGGCGTCGGAGTTGGTTCCTCGGCAGGCAGCATACAGACGGACAGGCTTTGAACGGGTGTGGTAGGTATCCCTCCTATCCCATACAGTAAACGTCCCTCCATCATTGAACAGGAGCGGACACCGGGGACGCGGCGCGGGAGGCCTTTCAGCCGGTGCGCTGCTTCAATGTTGGCACCAGTGAAAGGTCGCGTCTGCTCTGGGCCGGCGTCATTACAGAGCAGCCGCTCTACACCGGCATGAATGCGGGCAGCTGGCGTCGGAAGGGAATGCATGTGGGCGAGGAAGGAGAGTTTTGAGTGGGCCAGGGTAGTCAGGAGCGGACGTGGCAGCGGTCCGAACGCCCGCAAAGCGTCCCCTAGTTGAATGACAGAACACGTCCGGACCGTATGGTCCGAATGCTTGTGACGGTTTGAGAGTCCAAGTTAGAGATGCCCTGATAAGTCTTTCCAAAATAAAAACACGTTTGTGTTCTCTTGGAAAATGATCTCTGGTGATTGCCCTGGATCGTGTTACGCAGGAGTCGTGTCGACATCATCATCTCCTGCCTGGACACGGTGAGATCGTGACGCGGGACGCGAGTTGGCAGGCGACCGCGGTCGGTGCAGGATGGTTGTTCGTGAGGCGTACGTGCTCCCGCGTTTGACGGCTTCCAATATCCTTTAGTATTTGAAGTACAGAGCGTTTATTTTTCGTTCTTTCTTCTTGCCGGGAGCGTTTCAAATATCCTATCCGGGCCCGTTTGGGTTTCTGGAACGTGTGCACTAGTCGCCCAAATCCAGGCCTAGCGAGTTTCTTTTCCTTTTTCCTCTCGACACGGATAGTAATTCTGACAAAAGAAAAACCAAGGAAAGTTGAGGCGACTTCATCTAGATCCTCGGCACTGCCGCCCCCACTTCGGCAATCTCCGGTCACCATCGGAGGCCTGAAGGTACGATCAGTCCCACGTTTTTTATTCTCTTTCCCTCCGTTTTCCTCACGGATTAATGCGTTTTCCCATCACACCATCAGATTAGCTTTGGCGGTGCAGTCGCGGCGATTCTTTCTCCTCTGTACCGGCAATCTTTCTCGTCGTCAAATGAAGACATGTAAGACGGTGTCTATGTGCACCCCACTTGAGGAGGCTCAAGGCACACATGTGTTTAATATCTTGGGATACAACAAGCATAGAGGTATGGGCCACGACGACAACAGTTACATACGGTCCGGGGTTTTTGTGGTCGGCGACCACGACTGGGTCATACGCTTCTTCCCTGATGGGTACAAAGGAGAAGGCCAAGATTACATCTCAGTTTATCTCGAGCTTTTGTGCATCGCTGAACTCCGGGCGTCCTGCGACATGAGACTGGTGGACCAGTGCACTGGAATCTCGTATTCAATGCATAAAACAGGACCTAGGATTTTCAGGTCCAGTGATATTAGCAGGTTTGCTCCACTGACTCCTATTTTCATAAGGCGAAGTGAGATCGAGGGCTCCGTTTACCTTAGGGATGATCGCCTGACGATCGAATGCATCGTCACAGTTTTCAAGAGGCCACATGTTACCGAAACCAAATCGTACCCCAAAATCGACATGCCACCACCTGACATGATTGACCATGTTGCCAAGCTGCTCGAAGAAAAGGAGGGATTTGATGTCAGTTTCATTGTTGGAGGAGAGATGATTGAAGCACATAGGTTTGTTCTTGCTATGCGGTCACCTGTTTTGAAAGCAGAGCTCTATGGGTCAATGCAGGAGGCGAGACCAGGGCAATGCATAACCGTCCAGGACATGCAACCTGCTGTTTTCAAGGCCGTGCTCCATTTCATCTATACTGACTCTTTGCCTAGCGGTGAGGATACTGAGATGGTCCGACTTTTACTAGTGGCCGCGGATAGATATGCAATGGATAGGCTTAAGCTGGTTTGCCAAAGTATCCTTTGCGAGACCTGAACAAAGACACTGTGACAACCACATTGGCTTTAGCTCACCAACATAACTGCCACCAGCTTAAGGATGCTTGCCTTCAATTTATCAAATTATCAGGTTTCAAGGATTTCAAGGCGACTTGCCCATCTTTCATAGAGGACCCATTGGAGAAGTGAAGAAAATTTTCGTGAAGCATGAGCAGCTATATTGGTAGATTCGCTAAATTTCTCATACCAATTTGTCATAGGGATAATCAGCACAATGTTACATGAATTCAAGAGTGGTTAAGTTAATTCTCAAGTGATACGAATGGCGTGAAAGTCGCCCTAGTCAACCTGTTCAAATCTGAACTTTTTATTTAGGAGTGCTTCTCTGCTACGTGTAAGATTTGCTCTAATTTTCTTTCAAAAGTTACTTCTTGTGTGCAACCTTTATTGAGCATTTGATACCCAGATGGTCTATGTCAGCATGCAATGAGAATGAAATAGGATTGCCCTCTTCCTTTCACTTTCTATACTAGTTCGCCTCCTCTTAGATCTGTGTAAGTGCCCTCTTGCCGCCAGTCCACCAAGGCTCCGGAGGCCCTTGGGTCTCTCGAAGACGCGACGAATCGCAGCTCCACAGTAGCTTGACTTGTCATAATTGTAACACAAGAGAGAGACCTGGCAAATTGGCAGGGGTAAGAGATGTAAATCTATAATATAAGTTGGTAGTTGAGAGTTTCTGATTTATGCAAGACCAGTTTATAAGCATCTGCCTTCCTAGGGATAAAAAGCGTGTGCCATGAAAAAATGCAGAAACATTTTCACTTCTTTCAGACTATTTAGTTAGCAAAATACAAACAGTATCAGTGATGCAAGCTGTAGATCAGAGAGAGAAAATTTTACTTATTAAATTGGCAAGTCTTGTACAATGAAGAAGAACTGTGTCTCCAAAAAAAAATATTCAACTGAAAAGAAAATGTTCCGAAATCACATTTCTTCTAGATGAAATAGCTAAGGAAATGAATATATAAGTTGGTTACAAGCCTGATCTGCGTCACCCCACCCCACAAGTGTAGGTGTTCCCAGTTGATGGGGTCTGTCCATTTGAGTGTAACTGAAACCGAACCGAAGCGAGGTCTGGAAACATAGTTTTTTTTATATGAGAAACAACGTTGTGGCACGCACAATTAAGCACAAGAGGGCTCCATGTGTAGCTACTCTTGTGTTCTTTACAGGGAGATTGGAGAAAGTTGTACTCCCTCCGTTCCTAAATATTTGTCTTTCTAGTGATTTCAACAAGTGACTACATACGAAGCAAAATGAGTGAACCTACATTCTAAAATATGTCTATATACATCCGTATGTGGTAGTTCATTTGAAATCTCTAAAAAGACAAATATTTAGGAACGGAGGGAGTAGTCTGGATGGTAGTTTAGTAGTATGTATTGGCCATAGCATGTTATTAGAATTTACAATCATCGTCACATGTAATTAGCTTAAACTGAAACAGTAGCGACGAAACTTCAGAATCAGGGCGTCAAAACTTGTGGCAGATTATGGGTTTTTTCTTTTCTTTTGAGGAATTGACAGCTTGCACTGCCTATATATTAAGGAGGAGTAAATAAAGTACAAAGGTTCCGTTACGAAGCCGTTTTTTAGGTGGCCAAACCCAAAGGAAATTAGAGAAGAACATCAATCAGGTTCAGGTTCAGGTTCAAACCCAAAGGAGGGATAGAGGTTGCAGGTTGAGCAGTAGGCAGAAGCGAAGGGATGCTCAGATCATCAGCCACAAGGATTCAAACAGTGCGAGCGTAGGGGCAGCCGAGGATAAGGTGCATAGGGGTCTCATCCTGCTGGTCACAGAGGTTGCATCTCTCACTGTGAGGTATCCCACGGGTCTCCAGATGTTGTTTGTAAGAATCTTGCCGCATAACCAGACCCACATAAAGAAGTGGCACTTGGGTTCTACTTCTACCTTGGCAGACCAGAGCCTGTCGAAGTGCATATTGGCAAAGGAGTCAAGGAATTTCATACGGAGTGATTCAAAGCTGCAAAGGCAGTATGCAGAGTGCGACTGAGAGTCAAACCAACCTTAAAAACCAGACTAGAGAATATTTTGCAAAATTTTAACTGAAACTGAGTCAGTCAAACATATAAGGTAACACTAAAGCGGCAGGAAACATATGATATACTACTAAACTCACTGGACACAGTTCGTGGGGATGGATCTGATCTACCAAGTAGTCTAGTTCTAGTTCTAGTAGTAGCTACAGATAGTAATACTTGGAGACGAAGATGAAACCCGATCAACGAATCAAGGAAGCTATTTACAGGAATAACTGAAATTACACGCAGTGAACAGAGTTAACTATCCCCCGCAAAAAGAAAAATTAGTGTTAACTGAAGTTTAACTAGCTTACAGCAGTTAAACTTCAGTTAACTGTGTGTTCTAAAAAAAAACTTCAGTCAACTGTAGCCATTGTCGGACACTGAACAGGGGAGCCCTTGGTCTTCAAGAGGCGTTGATCTTTCATAAGTGGAGCGCGCCCTAGCCGCCGGCTCCCTGGTAGCTGTCGAATTCTTAAGAGAAGGTGTCGATTTCATTAGGTATCTTCAGAGAACTAGTGTCCTGACAACAGAAACTAAAAAAATTGAGCACTCATTCGGTTTAGCTGAAACTGAACCAGTCAAACATACGAGGTAAACGAAAGCATCAGGAAACAACAAAATATTATTTATGAATCAGACTGCGCTTTAGAGCACCATGGCCTTTTCTCCGCGCCAAATAATTTACCGACAACAAAGGACCGAAAGACATAAAAGGAAACAACCAGATTAAAGTCACTGGACACAGTTCACGGGGATCAATCTGATCTACCAATTAGTGTGTTTCTAGTTTTACCAGTAGCTACAGATAATAATACTTGGAGAATAAGATGATAACCCGTTCAACGAATCGCGGAAGGTTAACTGAAGTTACACGCAGTGAACAGAGTTAACTGTCTCCCACAAAAAAAGAGAGTTAACTGAAGCTTGCAGAAGTTAAACTTCAGTTGACTGTGTATTTCAAAAAAGAAACTTCAGTCAACTGTAGCCTTTGTCGGACACTGAACAGGGGAGCCCTTGGTTTTCGAGGGGCATTGATCTTTCACAAGTGGAGCGCATCCTAGCCGTCCGTATTTCTGGTAGCTGTCGAATTCTTCAGATAAGGTGTCAATTTCTTCAGATAAGGCTTCTTTTGAAATGGGTCGGCCCATGGCCTCCAAAATTGGCCATGTCGGCTCATTCCCATCCTGAGTCCCATCCCTACCTGCTCAGCCTCCTGGAAAGTACTCCCTCCGTCCGAAAATACTTGTCCTCGAAATGGATAAAATGGATGTATCTATAACTAAAATATGTCTAGATACAACCATTAAGCTCGTGGATCTGCGCCTCCAAATCAACCCCAGGCGCTTGGTGCAAATCTGTCGGCACTTGAAAGTGAAACAGAGTTAACTGAAGTGTACAACAGTTAAACTTCAGTTATCTGTTGCCGTTGTTACACCGCAAAAAAAAAGAGTTTAGCTGTCGTCACACACTGAACAGGGGAGCCCTTGGTATTCTAGAGGCGTTGATCTTTCATAACTGGAGCACATCCTAGCCGTCCGTTTCCCTGGAACCGTACCAGTTCGCGTCTTGATAATTGTAGTTGTCGAATTCTTCAGACAAGGTGTCGATTCTTCAGGTATGTTCAGAGATGGAAAGTTCAAACAACGTGTCCTGACGGATAGTCCGAATTCTTTTAGCACTCATTCACTTTAACTGATACGAGTTAAAACCAAAACATTAGGAAACAACAAAAGATTACTAACGAATCAGACTGTGCTTTAAGGACTGCAAGATACAAAAGGAAACAACCACAAGCATATGCACCAAAGAATGATCAATTATATGTATTGGCCTTGGCCATAGCATACTAGTATAAGAATTTTCAATGATGATCACTTGTAAAATGTAAGCTTAAGCTTAAGGATGATCACTAGTAGCAAGGAAGCTCACTCATTTGGTTAAACTGAAAGTGAAACAGTCGACACTTGAGGCAAAACTGAAGAGTCAGAAACGAACAAAAAGATTAACGGATATATATTCCATTTACTAATGCTCTGACAAGGAAACGAGCACAAGTACATAGTTTCATTGATATACTCAAGTATGTATCTAAGCAAGCACAAGCATAGAGGTGTTGATGTTTCATAGCTGGAACGCATCCTAGCCGTCTCCCTGGTAGCTGTCGAATTCTTCAGAGAAGGTGTCGATTTCTTGAGTTATGTTCAGAGACAGGAAGTTCTGAGAACTAGTGTACTGATGAATAGGTACAACTGGAGAATATTTTGCAAAATTTTGAGCACTCATTCGGTTTAACTGAAACTGAATCAGTCAAACATAGTATGAGGTAACACTAAAGTTTGACTGTAGGATAACTAGTAATCTAGTTCTAGCACTATCTACAGATAATAATACTTGGGGAAGAAGATGATAACCCAACCCACGAATGGTGGAAGCTACTTATTGGAGGAATTGAAATTTCAGCAGTTAACTTCAGTTAACTGTAGCCATTGCCAGACACTAAACAGGGGAGCCCTTGGTCTTCGATAGGCGTTGATCTTTCGTAACTGGAGCGCATCCTAGCCGTCCGTCTCTAGCTGTCGAATTCTTTAGAGAAGGTGTCGATTTCTTCAGTTATGTTTAGAGAACTAGTGCTGACTCATAGTCCGAATGAAACATTGTTTCCGGGAAGCAAATCAAGTTGCTAATAGTTTAGCTAGATATTCATTCGATAGCCGATCGTCTGGACTGTGGGAGAATTCTACCCCGGATTTTATTTCTCTTCTTCATGTAAACGATATGACCATTCTATGAGAAATAAAGTCTTTTACCCGTCAAAATTAGTCCAAATGAAATTTGAGCGCTCATTCGGTTAACTGAAATTAAACAAGTCAACATACGAGTAAAACTAAAGCATCAGGAAACCAAAGCATCCACAGCTATCTCCACGCCAAATCACTTGCTGACGAAAAAGGAAACAGACACAAGCATATGCAGCACTGAATCTGTTGTATGCAGTATTGGCCATAGTATATTACTAGAAATTACAATGATCATCACTTGCAAGCTTAAAAGAAGCTCTTGAGTCTTTGTCGAAAAAAAAAAGAAGCTCTGAGTAATCATTTGGATAAACTGTAAGTTAATCAGTCAAACACTTGAGGCAAAACAAAAGATTAACGAATTAACACTGACATCTACAGCAGGTATGAAGTATCATTTACTAATGTCAGAGCACTTGAATATAGCAAAGAAAAAAAAGCAAAGCATAAAAGGGTTAGCAGTTAAGAGGACATTCTCAGTTTCTCACTCCGCGTAACCAGCATCAGACCAGGAGCAAACTGAACAGATGGACTAGCCACAGAGCCCTGGCGGTGGCAGGGGCAATGGCTGCAGAGAACTTGAGCGCATCCTAGCCGTCCGTTTCCCTGGTAGGCGGTAGCTTACCGGTTCGTTTCTTGATAATTGTAGCTGTCAAATTCTTCAGACAAGGTGTCGATTTCTTCAGGTATGTTCAGAGACTTGAAGCTCAGAGAACTAGTATAAGAATTTGCAATAATGATCACTTGTAAAATGTAAGTTTAATCTAAATAATCAGTAACAAGGTGTCGATTTCTTCAGGTACGTTGAGAGTCAGAAAAGAACCAAAGACTAACGGATATATAGTTTCATTTACTAATACCATAGCACTGACAAGGAAACAAGCACAAGTATATAGTTTCATTGATCTACTCTAGTATTTATCTAAAAAAGCACAAGCATAGAGGCGCTGATCCTTCACAAGTGTCGTCTGTGTCCCTGGTAGATGTCGAATTCTTCAGAGAAGGGGTCGATCTCTTCAGGTATGTTCAGAGACAGGAAGTTCAGACAACTAGTGTACTGACGCATAGTCTGAACAAAATTTGAGTGCTCATTCGATTTAACTGAAATTAAACCAGTCAAACATTCGAGGCAAAAACAAAGTATCCACAGCCTTATTCCCACGCCAAACCACTTACCGACAACAAGCATTAAAAAGTGTTAACTGTACCGCAAAAAAAAGTATTAACTGAAGCTTACATCAGTTAAACTTCAGTTAACTGTGTGTTGTCGGACACTGAACAGGGGAGCCCTTGTTCTTCGAGAGGCACTGATCTTTCTTCAGGTATGTTCAGAGACAAGAAGTTCAGAGAACGAGTGTCCTTTCAACTGAAACTAAATACTTGGAGCACTCATTCGGTTTAACTGAAACTAAACCAGTCAAACATAGGAGGCAAAACCAAAGCATCCACAGCCTTATTCTCCACGGCGAATCACTTACGGACGACAATCATACGCAGCGTTGAATCTGTTATATATATTGGCCGTAGAACATTACTAGACTTTACAATGATCATCACTCGTAAGCTTAAACCAGAACAGTAGCAACTAAACTCTGATTACTCGTTTAGTTAAACTAAAAGTCAAACAAACACTTGAGGCAAAACTAAAGCATCAGGAAACCAAAGCATCCGCAGCCTATTCTCGGACGAAAAAGATATACAAGGAGTGAATCTGTTATATGTAGTATATATTGGCCAGAGCATAAGCTTAAACTGGAACAGTAGCAGCTAAACTCTTAGCACTCGTTTGGTTAAACTGAAAGTGAATCAATCAAGCACAAAGAGCCAAAAATCAGTTAAAACAAGGCAGGCAAAACAAAATCGTCAGGAAAGAGCCAAAGATTAAGGAATCAGACTGCACTAGACTGAATGACATGTATCATTTACTAAGTGACACTGAAACAAGTCCTACGAGTTCATCATCTACTCAAGTATGGATGCATTCGGCCGGACTGATCACATCACATTTGGCTAGATCAGGAAACCAAAGCATGTATTGAAGCAACGCTCGCACACTGGAAACCCCTCAGACATCCGCGTGGGCTCCGGCGCTCCGCAGTTATGGCATCCTTGAGCTTGAGCGTGGGGCGGCGCCGCGGAAGAAGACTGGCCGTGGTCGAGCTGGCGCTGCGGAGCAGTGAGAATGCTCCGACCCTGAGCCAGAGCCTCAGCCACTTCCTGGTGGGCCCGAGCCTTGTCAGCCTGAACCTGAGCCAGAGCCTGTGCCATACGCTGGTCAGCCCGAGCCTTCTCAGCCACAATCAGAGCCTGAGCCTGAGCCACACGCTGCTGGTAGGAAGCTATTTTGAAGCAACACTGGGCGTAGCAAGGCTGGCAGATGGGCACCGAGTCCGACCACAGCCCCGCGGGAAAATTGCAACAAACGCACAGGAGGGGCGTTACTGCGGTGCAACACAGAGAGAGAGTTACACAAGAGAAACCATGAAATCCAACTCGGGCCAGCAGAGAGAAAGAATTGGTAAGGAACGCACTTTGCAAATAGCACTAGTGCAGAACCGGGCAATAGCACCGGTTCGTAAGGCCCTTTAGTGCCGGTTCCATAACCGGCACTAAAGTGTGGTCACTAAAGCCCCCCCCCCCCTTTAGTACCGGTTCTGCACGAATCGGTGCTAAAGGAAAACCACGTGGCACGAGCCAGCTCCGGGGGCCTGGAGCCTTTAGTACCGGTTGGTAACACCAACCGGTACTATAAGGTTTGGGGGTTTTTAGTTTTATGATTTCTTTTTCATTTAATTTTGTGTTTTCATTTTAATTCTTTTTCGTTTGCTGGTATTTTACGATACTACACATTGTAAACGTTATGCATATATATATATATATAAATAGAATTTCTAGTAAAACTAATCGTCGAGTTCAACATGATTGTCATGATATTATAAACGTTCATATATAACACCACAAAAGCAAATCACTTAAGTTCAGAACGAAGAACACGGACATGAAAGGCCAAGTACTAATTAAGAGCACCATGAAGAACTAGCTAAATCACTCCTGCTAACTACTCTCTCTCTGGTAAAATAGCATAGAACATGTATAGCTCTCCTGATTGATCATACTGGAGCATGCCGATGAACCTGTCTCCTAATCGTGGGCTGCGCTTCTCATTGCTGCCCCCTAGTACTTCTCTGCGGTCATTAACAATTTTCCTCCAATCTTTCACTATTAAGCATTCATCGCTTCTAGAAATCCTGAATGCATTCATGTGCAATGCAGGATATCTTGGCCTTAAGCTAACAATTGACATCTGACCTTTAGTCTCGATCCCCTGAGGCACAACTGTCATCGGGAGTCCCTGTTGAAGAACATTGTATAGTACTTAATTAATATACTCAGCAATGAAAGTTTAAAAAAAATATGTATGCAAAATATGCACTGAGGACAAATAGTAAATATCTTATCATCATTCCTAAATAGATGTGACCGTAGTTCAATACCATCACTATTGCTCGCACGTTTTGAGTACTAACATTTCCAAGTGCAGGAAAAAAATTTGTCTTGATAGTATGAAGATCCTCAAGCCATGAAACATAATGACTTATCTCCTCGCAGTTTAGTTCAGCTCCGGGACAGTAAAAGGTCCTGTCTACCAAGCGCCGGACATGTTTGGTTGAATGGAGATAAGCTGTCAATAGAAATTAGTTGTCAGTTATTTTTGAAATAAGCAATATTAAAGACAAAAATATATTTGAGAAGAACTCACATAATGGTAGAACTAGAGGCGTCTGCACATCGACCCATATGTCTCTATTACCTTCAATATCATCTTCCGGACGAATATCAAAGGTGATAACCATACCAGGCTCAAATGCATAAGCCTTGCATACTGCTTGCCAAGTTTTGCATTCAAAATAGGTGTACGTGTGTGCATTGTATACTTTGACGTTGAAAGTATAACCATCATGCTCAGTTTTCAGGTAAGCTCTCTTTACCTCCATAGTTTCCATATCTTTGAAACCTATCTTATCCAAAACAAAAATTCTTGCATGGCATGGGATGCGCTAGTAGAATAGTGAAAATTAAAAATTATAAGTCAAGCAAATGAAGCATATATAAGTCATGCTTAATTACGAAAACAGACTTGTCATTGTGACTTACTGTATCGAATTCGAAAGTCTCATCCAGCTTGATGTTGAATCGCCTACCATCAGCAAGGAAATTTCTGTCGCACTGGCCGCGCTCGTCTTCACAGTATGTGCACATACCGAAATTTTTTACGTTGTCAGACGACATTTCCTATGTTCATATTAGACGAAACATTAAACACTTACTAATTCAATTAATTCAACTACTTCTATTAATTCAACTAAGCATTTATTAAAAATAAACTAGTTATATTAATTCAGTTAGTTCAACTAAGCATTTACTAAAAATAAACTAGTTATATTAATTCAATTAGTTCAACTAAGCATTTTCTAAAAATAAACTAGTTCTATATATTAATTCAACTAGTTCAACTAAGCATTTACTAAAAATAAACTAGTTCTATATATTAATTCAACTAGTTCAACTAAGCATTTACTAAAAATAAACTAGTTCAAATATATATCTAACTATAATATTTTAATTAGATAATCAAATCTCAGATACGACAATTTTTTTACTAAAAATAAACTAGTTATATTAATTATTCAACTAGTTCAAATCTCATATACCTAAATAAACTAGTTCGACAATTTTCTTACTAAAAATAAACTAGTTATATTAATTATTCAACTAGTTCAAATCTCACATACCTAGATAATTAATATCTAATTAAATTTTCTAAAAAACAGAAAACAGAAAACAGAAAATAAATAAAAAATGTGTGTGTGTGTGTATATGTGTGTAGTGTGTGTATATGTGTGTATGTGTGTGTACGCCGCCGCCCCGTACGTACGAGCGGGGGCGGCGGCGTGCGGGGCGAGGGCGGCGGCGTACGGGGCGGGGGCGCCGGCGCGCGGGTGCGAGAGACGACGTACGGGACCGCGGCAACGACGACGGACGGCGGCGGCGTTCGGGGCGGCGGCGCGAGACGACGACGACGACGGGCGGCGGCGGGGACAGCGACGACGACGATGGACGACGGGCGACGAGCGGCGACGACGGGATCGAGCGGCGCGCGGCGATGTCGAGAGGTTGGAGACGAAAGTGGGGAGATGTAACTGAAATTTTCGTAAGTGCTATATATATAGGATGGGGCCTTTAGTACCGGTTGGAACCACCAACCGGTACTAAAGGCCAACTTTGGCCAGGCCAAGAGGCGGGAAGAGCAGGCCTTTAGTACCGGTTGGTGGCTCCAACCGGTACTAAAGGGTGATCTGTAGTACCGGTTGGAGCCACCAACCGGTACTAAAGGCCTCGCGCTGCCACCCCAAAGTTTAGTCCCACCTCGTCGGACGAAGGGCAGCCGCACTGGTTTATAAACCCAGTCGCGGTTACCTCTTTGAACTCCTCTATATAGCAGGCTTGTGGGCCTAAATTCTGCGCGCTGCCCTGTGAGTCTGTTGGGCCTTTAAGGCCTGTAATTGCACGCCCGTGGCCTAGCAGGCCCACAGGGCAGCGCCCCAATTTTTTTTATAGTTTTTTTCTTTTCTGCTTTATTTTCTTCTATTTATTTCTGCGTAGTTTTTTGTATAGTTTTTTCTTTTTTGTTATATTTATTTTCTTCTATTTATTTCTGAGTAGTTTTTCATCTAGTTTGCCAAAATTCAACATTTTCAGAGTTCATTTTGTAGTGATTTTCAATTTCACGGTCATTTTATATAGTTTTTTCTTTTTAGCTATAGTTTTTTTTCCTGCTATTTTTTTTCTGCAAAACTTGATGGTCAAAGTCTGGAGTTATAACCAAAGTTTAAAAAAAGAAATACCGACATGCAATTAGTTTTTGTCATAACAGAAGAAGCCCGGAGTTGTAATAAGTTATTAAAAATAAAAAGAGGTGCAATGCTCGTTAATTTGCTTCAAGCCTTTCGGAATAGTGTAAACTGCACTGCGCATAGCTCCGTGCAGTCTACCATATTTCTGAAGGCTTGAAGCTAAGCAACGTGAGCATTGAGCCTCTTCTTCATCGTCTCTGCACTCAGGGCTTATAAACCGCTTCTAGTCCCCCTCTCTTCGCGAGGTGGGACTAAAAAATAGCTTACTAAGAAACTGTAGTACTGGTTCATCCATGAACCGGTACTAAAGGTGCTCGTGCGGCCCCAGCTAGCCTTACCTGACACAACCTCATTAGTACCAGTTCGTGGCACGAACCGGCGCTAAAGGTTCGCCACGAACCGGTACTAAACAGCTCCTCCCGCCTAGCAGTTGGTGCATACTGAACGCAAAAAATATAAGAGCATTTAGATCATGATCGTATATTTCTTTACAGTCTAAATTGTCAATATGATCTTATAACATCAAAAATACTTTGATCATCAATGATCTTTGTGTGTACAATCTGAATTGTTAATATAAGTCATCAACGATTTATAAACCGATGAAGACTCAAATTGCGGCCACAAATTCTACACATAGAGTTCAATGAAGACCAAGTGCTTGTGATAGTTTGAGAAATAACATATTTAAGGTGGTAAAAGGCTTGTTAGGGGAGCGAGGTGGGACTAAAAACAACTTGCCATAACCTCATTAGTACCGGTTCGTGGTACGAACCGGCACTAAATGGTGATGGTGGGGCCATATCCTGACCGCAGGCTGACACAACCTCTTTAGTACCGGTTCGTGGCATGAACCGGTACTAAAGAGGTTGTGTCAGCCTGCGGTCAGGATATGGCCCCACCATCACGAACCGGTACTAAAGGTTCGCCACGAACCGGTGCTATTGATCGCCGCCACGAACCGGCACTAATGTACACATTAGTGCCGGCTGAAATTCAAACCGGCACTATTATACTTCACATTTGACCCTTTTTGTACTAGTGTAGTGCAATCCCGTACCAGTGAGGCTACAAAAGAATTACACTATATACACCTGGGTTGGGAAGGGAAGGGAACGCAACGCACCTGGATCGCCCACGGGCGGCATCGACTGACAGAATCCAAGAAAAGGCTGCTCTGTTCCTCCCGTCTGCCCGGGGTTGGCGATCTGGTTCTGGCCGCTCGCTGCGTGGATGCCGAAGGCCGCACTCCCACCGGCACTCCCACCGGCTGCAACAGTCATAATTACGTACACAGCAGAAACCACGAAATCCAACTCCGGCGTCAGTCAAGAACCAGGAACCGCACGACAAGCAGAGAGAAAGAATTTTGCCATTTTCTTGGAGGGAACACACCTTGACTGCCTAGAGCCGGCTGGAGCATCGCCGCCGGTGGCCTCGAATGCAACTGAGAGAATCCCCCGTGCCCGTGAGCTGCAACAAACCAAGAAAGAGAGAAGTTAGAATCCAAGAAGCGCTGAATTCTATCACTCCCACCGGCTGCAACAGAGAGAATTACACAACAGAAACCAAGAAATCCAACTCCGGCTGGCGTCAATGAGGAACCAGAGAGAAACATATTTGCGCTTTTCTTGGGTTGGGAGGGAGGGAACACACCAAACTGAGAGAATCCCCCGTACCCCGCCCCTGACCCACCTCTAGCGAACTGTGGGTTGGCGATCTGGTTCTGGCCGCCGAAGGGCGCACTCCCACGGGCTGCAACCGCAATTACACAACGGAAACCAAGAAATCCAACTCCGGCGTCAGTCAAGAACCAAGAAGCGCACGGACAAGCAGAGAGAAAGAATTTTGCCATTTTCTTGGGAGGGGAGAGAACGCACCTTGATTGCTCAGCGGCTGCTGGAGCGTCGTCGGTGTCGTCCATTGCGACTGAGAGAGCCCCGACCCGCCCCCGCCACCGGGAGCTGCAAGAAACGAAGGTCCTGAAGTCGGCGACGAAGTACCGGCAGTGTCGTCGACGGCTTTCCCCTTTCCCTTGTCCGCCATCTCGCCTCTCGGTCGAACAGCTTCGCACCCAGGAAGGAAGGAGAGAGGAAGAGGGCGGAAGGAAGGAAGGATGGGAGAGAGTATTTAACAAAAAACTACCACAATTCATGGAAACCTGTCGAGAAGCTACCACTTTACAAGTTTGTGCCGAAAACTACCACTTTTTCTTTAATCTTTGACTAAAAACTACCATGTCTGTAAATCGACCCATTCGTCCATTTTAAACGCACTTATGACAGGCCTGGCCCGCATGTAAGTGTTGAGCCGGCATATCCACTCCCCCGCCGCCGCCGCCGTTAATTGCTGTTCGAGCCGGTGAAGCACGAGCGCGTCGGCGTGCGGGCCGAGGCCGTCGGGTCAGCTCGGAGCAGTGGAGGCCGACGTGCGCATGGGCAGCAGCGGTGCCGGCCGCGACGGGTGCGAGCAGCAGCCGCGTCGGCCGCGCACGGGCGTGAGCTGCGGCGGCCCCATATGCGGGCATGCTACTGGTCAGCTTGGAGCTCCAAGTGGTGGAGGCCGAGGTGCGCACGGGAAGCAGCGGTGCCGGCCGCGACGGGCACAAGCAGCAGCCGCGCCGGCCGTGCGTGGGCGAGAGCACCAGCTAGCCGCGGAGGTAGAGCTCGTGGATGTCCGCGTGGCCGCGCATGTCGATGCGGCGCCAGAGCGCGGGCACGTCGCGCGCGGCGCGGCACCAGGAGCGGCGCACCTGCCCCACGCCGGTCAGGATCTCGATGTGGTCGAGCTTGTGGAGGATGGCGCAGAGCACGTCCAGCAGGAGCCTCGCCCAGTCCCTCGCCTCCTCCGCCGCAGGCGCTAGTGTTGGCCCCTTGCGGCCGCGTCGTCCACGGGAGTCGAGAGCCACGAGACTAGGCTGTGGAAATGAAAATGGACCATGCTTGAGCCATGCTCCAAGTGAGCTGCGCGTAGCCGCCGCCGCCGCCGCTGAAAATGGACCATGCGTGAGCCATGCTCCAGGTGAGCTGCGCGTAGCTGCCGCCGACGAGCGTGTGCGCTGTCGTGCGTGAGTGAGCGCCGGCCGTGGTCGGCGGTAGAGGTGGCTTGCAGGTGCACACGAGGTGTTTGTAGAAATGCCAAAGAGAGAAAGAGAGAGGAGGAAGAAGAGGGTCAACCTGACTTGTGGGCCCATCCTATTAGAAAGACGTTTAAAAGAGGTGAATCGGGCATTTTCGCGATGTGGTAGTTTTTAGTCAAAGATTAGAAAAAAAATGGTAGTTTTTGGCACAAATATGTAAAGTGGTAGTTTTTGGACACGTTTCCATGAATTGTGGTAGTTTTTGGTTAAATACTCGATGGGAGAGGAGGAAGGCGAGGTGAGGGAGGCGAGGCTATATAGACGACGACGGACAGAGCGCCCGCTGCAACCCATCGATTTCAGGCGGTTGGTCGTCGGTTGGTTTTGGAGGGAACAACACGGGCGGGAGGAAGGAAGAGCCTCATAAACGGGCCTATAACGCAATTCTGAGAGCCCAACTAACGGCCCAAATCATCAATAACCGGGGGCCAGGCCCATGCTATCCAGTTTTATCATTTTCTTTCTTTCTTGGAATATCATTTTCTATAAATTAAGTTTCATCCAGTTTTATCAGATTTATCCAGTTTCACCTCAAAAAAATCATGTTGTTTCTTGGTATTCTAGAGAAACTATTCCGTTATTTTCTACAAATTAAGTTTCAGTGTTCCATTCCTCAAAAAAGGCATTCAGTGTTCCAAATGAAAATAATTGGCACTGGATCTTTTTTATCTATTTGTCAGACTGCTCAAAAAATGAAACTACCAATAAAAGGTTTACCACGAACGCGTGTGTATAGCTTGCATGGTTGTGGCATCGGACGACCGGCCCTTGTTCTCTGCCTGGTTGTGCCGGGACTCCTCGCTCGGCCGGGCGGTTATTATAGGATTAATCCAGGTTAATGGCCTCTCATGACTTGCATTAGTGCGCGTCTCTGAAATGTATGTCATTAGTACATGATATGAGAAAATATTTTGCAAAAAATGGTGGTTTAGCACTGGTTTAAAAACAGATATTAGGTGATGTTATATTGCCAAACTCCATGAGCATTAGCCTTTTGAATCCTCTTGGAAACAAATTAGGGGTGGCATGGGCCTCCTCAAGCTTGTATCTTTTGCTCTCCTGCACTTTTACTCTTGATATCAATGGTTCCCCTAGATAGAAAAAAATTTCATCAAAAAAAAAAAACTTAGGGCCTTTGGTTTGGAGGATTCTAACTCGAGAATAGGGAAAACACATGAACATGATAGGAATGCATGCACAAAATAGAGAATTGATGAACTTGGGTGTTTAGTTCACATAGATTGGAAAAATATAAGATTCCTACTAAACATAGTCAAAATAGTCAAACCAATGTCAACCGCATGAAATCGTATAGTTAGAATGTTATTATGCCACTAAGCATCTTGGTCTCATTCTTCGTGTATAGGAATTTGAAAAAGAGATTCAAGTGGATGTTAGAATTCTTACTTTTTTTTCCTTTGAAACTAAGATCAAAGGAAAATTCCTCTATTTTTCATTAGCACCATTCCTTTGAACTGAAGGCGAGAATAGTGCCAAAGATTATTTCTAGGATTTCCTCCGCTTTTCCTTTGAACCAAAGAAGCCTTTAAACGGGACCATGAGTTCGTTTAGTACATAAATAATCCTAAGAGCTCTGCTTATGTATATAATCATGTCAACATTGTATATCATTACCCACAGTAAATGAAATAAGCATATGCTATCTTGATCAAGGAGAAACCCAAAAAAAGTATGAAAACATATGGGTATAAGACAAGCTGCACATGAATGTGTCAAAACATGTTGTCATTAATAGAACCTCCATAGCTCAAAAAAAATATACAAAACAATTAAAAATAATATAAATATTATTTTCTGTTCTGCGAATTTTTCATGATTTGATCATGCTCAAATACAGGTGGTTTCTTTCGCAATAACAATAAAATTGGAGCTTCGGAACAACACGCAAATCCTTTTTAAACTAGCAATGCTAAAGGAAATTTTTGACACTTTATCAAAAGGAAAACATTAAAAAGACTACATTAGCATAGCAATAAACGATAATTCTTGGGTGCCTCCCACAAGCACTTACTTCAATGCCTTTAAGGTGGGCATTTATTAAATGAAGTTTTTCAAGTTTTTTCTTCTCCGCATCCTATGGAGTTTACTTCTTCTAGATCTAGGTCCTCAAATCTTACTCATCTTGCTTTTCATAACGGAGGTGCACATTCTCAATCATAGAAGAAACATTTTTATCCCTACATCTTGTAGAAAGTTTAACATCGTATTTTCTAAACAAAATATTGAACTATGACCATGTCGTGCACAAGAATATTCTTCAAATTTTCCAATAATAAGAAAGGGGAGCTCCTTAACAAAGGGAAAAATAGTTTATTCCTTTTAATAAAAATAAATAATCCCATGGTTGTGGACTTTGGAAAAGAAGTGTGTTAAGTGTCTTGGGTAGGAGAAGAGATGCCTAATTTGACTTCATGTCCAAAATAAGGTAAGCCAAATTAAATCAAGTTAAAGCGGAAGGAAGATTATCAAAAGAACCTAGGGAAAATCCAAAAAATGAAAATTGGTGTGTTACAGTGATGCACGGAGAGGGGGGGGGGGTCTTTTGGCATGAACAGTGTTCTTTCTGAGTTGTTGACTTCGAGATAGTGTACAATTAATGCTTTGAAGTACGAGACCAATCTGAGTGCATGGTCCTTCCTGCGGTTGGGGAAGAACAATGCTACAGGGTTTGCAGGGTTGTTATGGAATAACTTAATGTGGCAGTGTTTGATTGGATGTTAGTTGGGGACGGAGCCCACCCCCATGAAATTCAAGGGGGATGTTCATTAAGTTTGAAAGGAGCCCGTTGAATTCCCATAAAGCCCCATATGTCTAGCATTTTTTGTTAGGGTATGAAAACATATTTCCTAGAGGCAATGTCATGTCCTCCGTCGTCAAGAGCTCGGCCATCGCCGCCGCCTCCTCCATCACCTCCCCATCCACCTTCTTATGCAGACCCTCCTCTCCAGGCCCGTATCCTGCACATGTGCGGCATGAGCACACACGGCCCCCCCACAGGATTGGGGGCCCATTTTTCTCAATTCGGCAAAACTACTCTGTAGTATGTACTAGTCAAAGGATTGGTTGTGCCTAATGGCATCTACAACGCGGGCGCTTAGCCCAGGCGCCAGGGTCTCTTTCCCAGCCGTTTCACTCAATTCATGGTCGATCCCCGGAATTCCTTTGGCGTCAATGCCTCTCCTGATGTCGGGCGCTTCAGCCTCTTTTCACATGCATCTGTTTTGACGGGAGTCGGGCGCTAGATCTACACTAAAAAAATCAGCTAAGCACTCAACCTGGCGCTCCTCCGTTAGAAAGGCAGACTCTTCCACCGGTGCTTCTTAATTAATCGTTTTTAATAGTGCCCAAACAAGCACCTCTGCATTGAAAATGCCCTAAGCAAATTAAGCAAATGATGGTTTATTCACTCTCACACCGGAATTCTCCTCAGACCCTTAACATATCAATCTTTAACTCTGGGCTATTTTTCTTTCACTTATTCGGTTGCGCAGGAGAGGGTGCGGGTGCGGAAGATGGTTTGGTAGGATAGGGATGTCAGGCGCGTAAGTGGTGGCGGTCCGGATGTCCGCATAGCTCTCCTTGATTTGCGTCCGGTTTGTGGATTTTCGGATGCATCGTCGGACCGATGAGGTGTCGTGTTGGATGGTAAAAGTGTGTCCTGATAGTTCGGTCCAAACGTTTGCGGGCAGTTTGAAGGTCCGTGTCGGAGATTCCTGATACGTCAACGACTTTTTCATTCAGTGGGGTTTTTCATTCAAAGGGGTTTCTCCAAACAGTGTTACTAAATCTCACTCGACTAAGACTTGATTATGTCTAAGTTGATGTTATATTCGTGAGATCTTGCGTGAAGATTTGTGTAAAATTTCCTTTTTACCTTTTCTTATATTCTTTCTTATTGTTATATCATTTGACTGAGCTCTGAGATCGAGTCACACCGTCCGTGAAATTGTAAGTGCAACCAATGTCTCTCGCTCGAGCAAGGCATCCTACATGTTGTTACGGAGCAAATTCGTGTACCGTGAGTGATGAGAGTAGAACTTCTCTTTCCAAGCAATCATTTCTATGGATTTCCTTTGAGTGGGCACATAACCCACAGGTTTTTCGAAGGATCTTACCTAACTCCTCAAATCTTTTTCTAAGAGATAATCTGCAATGTTCAGATCTCGTATTCTTCAGGCCTTTCATTTCAAGATTTTCTCAAGTCGTTTTCCGACTTTGACATAAGCATGGATTCTATCAGTCAGTTGTCTTCTTCAAGAGTGGGTTTCAAATTCTTTTTCAACTTTGTCCTGACCATTCTATCTTTTCATAGTTTTGAAGTGCCTCGGGAATTCATGGTGTTGTGCCCTCCTTTAATGCCGGTTCAAGTGACAAGTTGCGTCCGCTCTGTGCCGGCATGAATGCAGTGCGGGGAGCAGAGGTGCGGTTGCGTGGGAGAGGGTACGGACATAGGAGATGATTTTCAGTAGGACCCGGATGTCGGAGTACGTGGAGGCGTTCCAGACGTCCCCAAGTCTCCCCTGATTTGCGTCCGGTTTGAGGGATTTCGAACAACCGAATGTGCCCGCGGACCGATGGGGTGCCACGTTGAATGATAAAGTGTGTCTGGAGAGACAACTCGGTTCAGACGTTTACGGACACTTTAAGGGTCCGCATTGGAGATACCCTCATACGACACAAACTATTTCATTCAAGGGGGTTGTGCAAATTTCTAAGTGCATCGTGCGTCGCTCGCTGACCAAGTTGGTGTACCGCGAGTGTACGTTTTTCAACCTGTTGTATGGATCTGAATGCAGCTATTGAGGTTATTGCGCCCGGTCATCGATCTTCACATGCAGCCCGAGCCAGGCACCTTTCGTCAACGTACATTATGTGTGGTCTTGTCCATGGCGTGGCACGGCAGGAGCTCTCTCAGGAAGGGACTTCCGTTTGAGTTCACACTGATCGATGAACTTGCATGCAGCTGGAACTTGCCTGCGCCTGCAGTGCATGGTACTATTCCAGTAGACCAGTAGACCTTTTTGAGCAAGTTCATAGGTCAATTTGCTTGACGCGCACGACAATGCATCTCGATCGGTGCCTGCTACTCCCTGCTATGTTGTACTGCTACTCCATGCGCCGGCAGCCGTTCGCCTCGCCGGACGGCAGCGAAACGGTTGAGCTCGTGCGTGCATGAGGGACGGCCATCCTCGACGACTACCTCGCCCACAACATACCCGACCACCTTGTCGGCCGTGGTTAGGGTAGGTGCGGCGTGGCTAGGGATCAAGAGAAGGCTGATACCATGTAGAAGAATATTTATTGCAAGATAATTGTATTCACATCATGGGATGCCCATATATGACACTAATTTCATCCATTGATCCTAACTATAGATTATACACTTGAAAAACAAGCGGGACAACTACGCAGGCACATATATAAGGTCCACCCATAGTCAAAGAGGAAATAGTGCAACAGCCACGTCTATGTACAAAACCGACATGTATAATTGACCGTATTCCGGTGCATTCATATCGTATATCAATTATCAATGATTTTCCATGTTTTCCAGTACACACAAGTGAATCACGGCGCGAACTGACGCACCTGGTCGGCCGCCGGCTTTGCTACATCGACGGAAGAATA
>NC_041389.1:657841075-657856999 GCF_002162155.2 Triticum dicoccoides | reverse complement strand
AGTCTGTAAAATTTGTTAGTGGTCATTTCGTGTGTCTAGCATTTTTGGTCCGCCGCGCTGCCCCCGCACTTGCATCCCCAGCGTATTTCCCCGTATAGATATAGTTTCATCCACGGGTCATAATTACAGATTATAGACTTGGAAAACAAGCAGGACAGCTACGCCTAATAAACGTATGTATATACTCCAAACCAGAACCGTGAAAAAAAAATACCAAACCAGAACAAACTAGTAGAAAAATGCAGAAATTTTTTTGGAGTAGCAAAATGCAGCTGTTGAGTTTATTGCGCCCGGGCATGCTTCGATCTTCCCATGCAGCACATCTCTTCTCTCCGGTAGCACGCATGTTTTCCTTGACGCGCACGACTCCAGTATCCCCTGCTCTGCTCTGCTCACCTCTACCTCTACGAAGGCTAGGCAGGAGGAGAATAGAGCTGCGCTCCAAGTCAAAGATGGCTGCGCTTCACTCTTCACTCCACTGTTCAATGCGCACCCTCCCTCCCCCTCACCGTCCATGTACCGCAGAAGCTCCTCGCCGGTCACCACTCTATAAAAGGCACAGCTCCTCCCCTCGTCGCCATTGCCAGCCCTGCCAACATCCCGTCTGTGATCAGCAGTCTGCCTCTCTCCACCGCCTAACGCCGCTTTGCCCTTCAAGCTCTCAAGATGCCACTCGCGCGCGCCCACCGCGTCACCGCCGCCGGCGTCCTCTCCGACCGCCCGGAGTACCACGACGTGTACAAGCCCGCGGAGGTCCCCGCCGCCGCCACCGCGGTCCGCCGCGTGGCCGGCGCTCGAGCACCCCCTAGCCCCGCCTCCGTGCAGGCGCTCCACCCGATGTGCTTCGCCCACGCCTACGTCCGACGGCCCACGACGGCCTCCATCGGCGGGGGCGGGGACACGGCGACATCCATCCACGACGCCATCAACGCCACGGCCCCGGACCTGCTGGGCCGCTTCAGCCTCCTCGGCTCCGCCCGCGGGACCATGGGCCTGCGCTTCCGCTCGCCCGCCGACCGGGAGGCCGCCATGCGCCAGCAGCCGTTCGCGTCACGGGACGGCAGCGGCACGGTGGAGCTGGTGCGCGCGTGTGG
Source organism: Triticum dicoccoides (assembly GCF_002162155.2). Classification (NCBI taxonomy): domain Eukaryota; kingdom Viridiplantae; phylum Streptophyta; class Magnoliopsida; order Poales; family Poaceae; genus Triticum; species Triticum dicoccoides. The sequence continues at coordinate 657,855,905 of NC_041389.1, read as the reverse complement.
GACGGCCATCCTCGACGACTACCTCGAGCACAACATATCCGATCACCTCGTCCGCGACGTCAACGACCTCCTCGCCCACGTCGCCCTGCGCGACTACCCGACCGAGCAGCGCACGCAGAAGGGGATCGACGACAACTGCCGCACCTTCGGGTGGGTCGTCGAGGTCGACCCGGCCTGCTTCGCGGCGCGGGACCTCTCCACCGTGCACGCCGTGCTCTGCGTCGGCCAACCCCGCGAGGTCCCCCGTGAGGTCCGGATCCGCTACGCCGACGGCTCCACCAGCGTCGTTCCGGTGGACGTCCTCGCGGTCTGGGACTGGCCCGCAGTCTTCCGCGACCATGGGAGGTACGTGCGCTTCTTCCAGCCCGATGGCGCGGTGGCTCGGGCAGGTTCGGGCTTGCAGGCGCTCTCCTTGGCTTAGGCTACATGCCATGGCATTGGCCGCAAAAGTAGTACTACTCCGTATGCCAAGTACTATGATGTTATCAGTCCAAGTTCTTAGTTAGAGATAGTAGCGCGTTTGGGGCTTCATTTGCGGTGGAAGCTACTCTATGTAATCATGCATCTTATGTTATGAAATGAAGGTGTAAAAAATCCTGTTCGTGTGCTTGAAAGCGTGAACTTGTTCGTATCAAGATCGGCTTAAACATGGTTGCACAGGAACTTGTAAAATTTATGCAGATTCTGCAGGAAATGCTTGACAGACTTTGCCATTGGGGCCGCTTATTCTCTTATCGTGGTTACTTTCTTTTGCGGGAGCTGCCATTCATACTTTTATTATGTACGCCAATCAACAAAAGGAGAACATTTTTCTCTTGATTAATTTATTTTGCTTGGGTTTAAGCTCAGCCAGAACTAGCATATTCAGGTAAGTAGTGGTAGTAAGACTGAACATCATCTATTCATAATATTATGTACACAAATCGCCGGAGGGGCTTTGCAACGGGGTCGTGCTACAAAGAGGACTCCCCGGAGGTGCTTGCAACAGGGGTCGTGCTGAAGGGGGGATCATCCAAGGTGCTTGCAACAGGGTCCTGCTGCAAGGGGAGCTCACCAAAGGTGCTTGCAAAGTGGGGCTCGCGATAGGTGCTTTTGCAACATAGGTCGTGTTGCAACAAGGTTTGAACATGGACCATGTTGCAATGACATTTGGAAGATGATTCATGTTGCAACGAGGGATGGACAAGGAGATGGACGATCGCACGGTGGGCATCACATGCATTGGCAGCTCAAGACCCGGCTGGTCTTTGCTAAAGACCAACCAATTGACGCGTAACGCGGGCCTAACTTAAGCTTAGCACCTGCAAGTCTACAACATCAAACTAACTTCGCTGTGGCCGACCCAACATGCTTTTTCCTTCTCCATTTTTTTGTTTATTTTTATCTTTCTTTTCTTTTCCCATTTTTTAAAATTAATTAATATATTAAAAACTCCTAATTTTGAAATAACAGGAGACATTTTTAAAATCGATAAAACAGTTTATAAGTTCATCAATATTTTTTATATTCGTGAATAATTTCCAAATACATGAAAAAAAAAATCAATTTCGTGAATATTTTAAAATTCATGAATATTTTGTAATTCGTGAGAATTTTTGGAAACCATGAACATTTTTTAATTCGTGAGCTTTTTTAAAATTTCTGAAAGTATTTTAAACTTGTGAACATTTTTAGAAAATATGTGAACTTTTTTTGAATTCGTGAATAATTTTTAAATCCATGAACATTTTTTGAATTTATGAAATTTTAAAATATTTCAATGATCGGTAACCGTTTTCCCCCAGCAGGGGCTATTGCTTTCTAATGGTTTCTGCTTAGAGCATCTACACCTGGGCACCGTAAACAACCCTCAAACTCCTGGGCGGACGACTTGGTCAGTGACCAGTCAAAAAGATGCGATCCATATGGTCGCCTCAAACTCCCCGGCTGTCCGGCACCTCTCATATTCAGCCCAAATCCGGGGCAAATATGGGGCGGCCCAGGCACATCCACCATGTCAGACTCACATTGGTGTCCCACAAGGAAACACGGCGACCCGACGGGCGTCTCCTCCCATGGAGTGTGAACTCCGCGTGGCGCCGCTTCGAGTCACCGCCTGAGTGCCAAAGTCCGACTATTTAAGCCGGACGACATCCCCAGCACTAGCCACATCCACTTCCTCCCTCTTCGTGCCGCCAGCCCGAGCCCATGCTTCGAGTCACCGCCTGAGTGCCAAAGTCCGACTATTTAAGCCGGACGGCACCCCCCAGCACTAGCCACATCCACTTCCTCCCTCTTCGTGCCGCCAGCCCGAGCCCATCCACCTCTCTCCATTTTCGTCTCACTCTTCCCTCATCGTCCGACTCCGCCATGGCCCAGCAGAAGAATACCACTTATGCTATGCTAGCGCCGGAACGCCGCTTTAAAATGTTTGAGGAGATTCGGGCGAGGCGCGCCGCCCACATCATAGCCGGTCTGCCTTCGGACTCGTCGGGACCAGAGTAGGAGTAGGAGGAGGAGGAGAAGAAGGGGGGCAGCAGCCGGTGCCGGACTAGAGGCGGAGGCCGACGAAGAGGATTCAGAGTTGCAGCTGTCGCACATGTACCCGGAGCTGGGCACGAAGATCATGGACATCTGCGACGATGACGAGTAGTGTAGTTAATCTTAGTTGATATACGTAGTACGTAAATATGTCCGGGATGTGCGCGTTTGAGGGGCTAGATTTGTTGTCTGTGCCTGTAGATGCTCTTAGATAAAAAAACAAACAGACACAAGGAGCGAGCGGGGAGCTCCTATTGGGAGCGTTAAGCGCCAGTTTGTGGTTACAGCGCACAGGGGCACACCTGCATGGGCCTGGCCATCACTCGCGGTGACCGTCCCTTGCTTGCATGGACGTACGATTCGCTCGCTCGTACGACTCTCTCCTCTTAGAATCGCATTTTTTCAGGTGGTTCCCTGGAAAAATCTTTTGGTCCAGGAAGAAAAAAGCGGAATAGTTTTTTTAGTATTTCAAAATTTGGTAAACTAAAAATATGTGCACAGGTTCAAAAAAAGCTCACGAATTAGAAAAACAGTTCATCAATTCCTTTTAGAAGAAATTCATCGATTTTCAAGGAAAGTTTATAAATGTCAGAAAAGGTTCATTCAATTTTAAAAGAATCATCAATTTTGAAAAAACAGTTCGCTCATCGATTTTGAAAAAATTCATCTATTTTTAGAAAAAGTCCATCGATTTTGTCAAAAGTTCATCGGTTTTGAGAAAAAGTTATTTGATTTTAAAAAAAGGTCACCGATTTTCAAAAAAATAATCGGCTTTGAAAATTAGTTCACAGATATAAAAAAAGTCATTGATTTTTAAAAAGTTTACAAAATTTAAAAAGGTTCACTCAATTAGCAAAATCAAAATAAAATAAAAAATCAAACAAAACCGTTCTAAAAAAGAGAAAAAATGAGAAAGGAAAAGGAAAGAATAAAAGGGTGAAAAGATGTAAGTACTAACATTACGTGCTGGTGGCCGGCTGGTGACTGCAGTGTACTACCTTCTTCTGGGATTACAAGACCGGACAGCCACCGCAGCTGTACCCAGGCACTTGCCTCATCATTCAGAGGATGTTTGGATACATTTTAGTCCCATGACTAAAAGTAGTGGGATTAAAACTTGTTAGCCTCATCCATGCTTGGATCCAAATACTAAAAAGACTAAAATCAAGTTATTGAGCATTTATTATCCTTCAAACCCTCCAATCCAGAACTCGCATGTGTTAAAGAAGAGGCATTAAATGAAGAGAGAAAGGGTTAATACATATTTTAGTAGGTTTTCTATGACTAAAAATTTTTAGCCTCAAGACTAGTCCTAACCTCTCTTTAGTCAGGGGTGCTTGAAACTTTAGCCTCTAAAAAAGACTATTTTTAGTCAGACTAAAAATAGTTCCTTGGATCCAAACACCTTACAAAAAGTTGCATCTGGCATCTCCTCTACATGCATGCACCCAATGAATAGTCTACATGCAGCGCAGTACTTTTAATCCTCTGCCTGCATGCAGCGCCTTAGGGCATGTATAATTGTGGCATATGGATACATATGCCCCGTGACAAAAAGTAATTTGAAGCACCTACATTAATTTTTTTCTCTCCAATGCAAGCTATCACTAGTGGGCCTCATTAAGAAATAAAAAATAAAGACTCTAGTACACATGCATCTCTACTTTTCACTCCAATCTTTTCAGCTTTTCAGCTTTTTCTCTTCAAGCACCCGCCTCCTGAAGAGGATCCTGCTTCCCTATCTGAACCTACTTTACGTCATATCCGATCCTACATGGCATGCGAGGCATCACCTTGAGGCTATGCATTGTACATGCCCTTAGCCAATCGTCTCGTGAACCAGCAGCGCTAACGAAGCAAGCCGGCCTTTTAATCCCGTACAACCAACACTGGCTAGCCGGACCTATAATCCTAGATGGAGGCAGTACTCCCTCAGTTTCTTTTTAGTCTGCATATAAGGTTTGGTCAAAGTCAAGCTTTGCATAGCTTGACTAATTTTATATTAAAAAATATCAACATTTATAATATGAAATCAACATTTTCAGATGCACCATGAAATGTATTTTCATATTATATAGTTTAAGTATTGTAGATGTTCATATTTTTTAATATAAACTTGGTCAAACTTTGTGTAGTTTGACTTTGACCAAAACTTATACGCGGAGTAAAAAGAAACGGAGGGAGTACGATCGATCTGGGAGTCGCCGGTTCGATTTTGGAACGGTTTTGTTAGCAAAATATACTATAGCGGTGCCATCGGAAAAATACCTGAAAACCCGACGGTCCGACCGGCATCTCCTCCCGTGGAGCGTGAACCTCGCGTGGCGCCGCTCTGACTAGCCGCCTGAGTGCCAAAGTCCGGCTATTTAAGCCGGACGGCATCCACAACCCTAGCCAACATCCATTTCCTCCCTCTTCGTGCCGCCAACCCGATCCCATCCACCTCTCTCCCATTTCATCTCATTCCTCCCTCTTTGTCCGGCTCCGCCATGGCCCAGCAGTAGAAACCACTTATGCCATGCTAGCGCCGGAACGCCGATTTAAAATGCTGGAGGAGATTCGGGCGAGGCGCGCCGCCCGCATCATAGCCGGTCTACCTCACGACTCGTCGAGGCCAGAGGAGGAGTAAGAGGAGGAAGAGGAGGAGGTGTTTGGGGAGTAGCCGGTGCCGGACTGGAGGCGGAGGCCGACGAAGAGCAACCGGAGTTGCAACTGCTGTACATGTAACCGGAGCTGGGCACGAAGATCATGGACATATGTGACGATGACGAGAAGTGTATTTAATCTTAGTTGTAAATGTGTCCGGAATGTGCGCGTTTGAGGGGATTTGTTGTCCGTGTCTGTAGATGCTCTAAGATGAAAAAAAACAATCGGACACAAGGAGCGAGCAGGGTGCTCCTAATGGCAGCCTTAAGCGCCAGTTTGTGGTTGCAACGCACAAGGGCACACGTGCATGGGCCTGGCCATCACTAGCGGTGACCGTCACTTGCTCGCATGGACATCCGATTCGCTCGCTGGTACGACTTGCTTCTCTTAAGATTGCATTTTTCATGCGGTTCCCTGAAAAATCTTTTGGTCCATAAAGAAAAAACTGGAATAGTTTTTTTATTATTTCAAAATGTGGTAACATAAAAAATATGTGCACAGGTTCAAATAAAGCTCACGAATTGGAAAAACAGTTCATTTATTCCTTTTAGAAGAAATTCATCGCTTTTGAAGGAAAGTTCACAAATGTCAGAAAAGGTTCATTCATTTTTAAAAAAAGTTCATCAATTTTGAAAACAGTTCACCAGTTTTGGAAAAAGTTCATCAATTTTTAGAAAAAGTTCATCAATTTGAGAAAAAGTTTATCGATTTTAGAAAAAGGTCACCGATTTTCAAAAAGATAATCGACTTTGAAAAATACTTCACAGGTTTCAAAAAAAATTCATTAACTTCTAAAAAGTTTATGAAATTAAAAAAGGTTCACTAATTTAGCAAAAGCAAAATAAAATACAAAGTTGAACAAACAGTTCCAAAAAAAGAGAAAAAAGGAGAAAGGAAAAGGAAAGAATAAAAGAGTGAAAAGATGTACGACTAAGCAATAACATTACGTGCTGGTGGCCGGCTGGTGACTGCAGTGTAGAATCAACCAGGAGCCGCCGGCCTCGATTTTGGAACGGTTTTGTTACTAGCAAAATATACTATGACGGGCGCTTGAGGTGCCATGTAGGAAATGCTGAACGAGGGAGCAAATGGATCGGAGCGAGCGAGCGACCGCACCGGAGCGACGCATTATTCTTGGGCCAAAGCCCATGTGAGCGTTATAATGACGCGTATAACTCTTCCACCCGACACCCGACCGCCGCCTTCTCCATCAAAGATCCTTGACGCGTATGCACCCGACCGCCGCGGCGTCCAATCCGACTTCGACCATGCCTTGACGCTCACCCCGAGCCCTAGCCGGAACCTTTTCCTCCTTTATATATAGTGCCACAGCGCGTCGTGTTGAGGCAGACCAAATCAAGACACAACAACAGAGGAGGGAACGCCGCCGCCGCCGACACCGCCGAGTTTCTTCCGCTCCCTCGCTGCTGGATCGACCGCGGCGATGGTGCGGCCGCGCGGCACGACGAGCACGGGGCGGCACCGCATCGAGATGAGCCTCAGGCCGGACAAGAACAGCCGGCAGGTCACCTTCTCCAAGCGCCGCGCCGGCCTCTTCAAGAAGTGCTCCGAGCTCGCCCTCCTCTGCGGCGCCCGCGTGGCCGTCGTCGTCTTCTCCGAGGCGGGCAACGCCTTCGCCCTCGGCAGCCCCTCCATGGAGGCCGTCCTGCGTCGCTTCGACGACGGCAACGACGCCGGCGCCCTCGTTCCTGCCGCTGACGTCGACGACCGTGAGGCGCTGGAGGAGTTGTACCGGGCCAGGGAGGCGACCGCGGAGCAGGTGGCGTCGGAGATCAAGCGGATGAATACCATCGGGGACACGGTGGTCAAGGCCCAGACGGGGAGGCGGTACTGGTGGGAGGCCGACGTGGAGGCGCTCGGGGAGGCCGAGCTGCCGGAGTTCGCCCGGGCGCTCGACCGGCTCAGGGCTAACGTGCGCCGCCACGCCAACAAGCTCCGCTCCTGATTCTTTGGGCTTAATTACTAGGCTTGTGCTTGCTTACAATTCCATGGTAGTGGTGGAAGCTTAGCTTAGCTGCAATCATGCACGAGTTTGGTATGAAATCTGGGTTTGGTTGGAGAGAGGCAATTTAACAGGGTTGGAATCATTGGTTGGAATTGGAACTTGATACATGTTGCAGGAGCAAGTCAATCCATATATGGTCATGTCTTTCCCTATGATGAAGCTCTGTCCTTAGTTTTATGTAGGCCATGTTCTTATCTACTGTACCTTTCACTGTAGTGATGCATGGTTCTGTTATGAATTAAGAGGGCTGGAATTTGAAACAATTTGCAGGAGCAAGTCCATCCATGAATCATGTCTTTCTCTATGCTTCTCTGAACATGCTCGGTTTAACCTGATACAACACCCGAAACATTGACAAATGAGTTCGTATATATTGTTGCTACATACTCTGCAAATAGTATCAGCATTGGTCGTGTGTTTTTTTATCTGCCTGAACCTGAATTTCCCAACTACATTTGAAACCTAAACTGAATGCAGCGAAACATGTTGAAGGAACAAATATAATTTTGGTCCTTCGCACCTCCAAGATTTATTTCATAGCCTGATATTCTTCATTTTAGAAATACATATAAACAAATACAACTTTCCATCCTTTTCCCGCATTGCACGAAATGTGTATGTCCAAGTTTTCAGTTTGCTACTTCTGATTTCTGAATGCCTGAAGATGCAATTTTCTGTTTGATAAAATGAATGCCTGCCGATGTACTCTTGCTTTGGTAGTGTGGCTGTTCCTGTTGCTTAACCAAGTTCACTAGCTCAGGATCAGGGGCATCTTCAGGCATTTGAAAAAATGTTCAAAACAAGTATTTGAAAAATATACATCATGTATTCTAAAAATGTCCAGGTGCATCAAAAAATGTTACACATGTATACAGAAAATGTACAATGTGCATAAAAAAGTACACATATATTTGATAATAAAGAAAAACCAAAGATAGATGATGGAAATAGTTAAAAATACAGAGAAACAAAAGAAGAAAAGAAAACCCAAATGATAACGCCACATGTATGGCATGTTTGCACATCGCCCACGTGTCTTGATCCACGTTGATTCTGTTTTGCACGAATCCTAAAGAAATCTGTTAGAATCTGAGTGCCACGTGGGCATCATCGTGTGTGTGGGCGTTGGAGAGTTCGCCTACACGCCCCGCAGCACGCGGTTTTCTAGCTGGAATGTGTGGGCGAATTAGTTTCTGCTCACACCGCCACCACCTAGTCCATGCCGTGTGGGTGAACTGCTTTTCGCCCACACGACACCCGTACGTTGTTGGATGGCAACTGCAATTGCGCGTACGTGGCAACTAGGTAAACACACATGGCAACTATGATTCATTACTAGACGGCAACTGCAGTTGTGCGTACGTGGCAACCAGATAAACACACATGACAACTATGATTAACCATATATGGCAACTATGGTTGGACCACATGTGGCAACTAGGTAAACACACATAGCAACTATTGTTTGACCATATGTGACAAGTAGTTAATCACACACGACAACTATGGTTTGATTACACGCGGCAACTACCATAAATTAGACATGACAACTTTAGTTAACCAAAACAGAAAGAGTTGTCATACTTTTACAATTGCATTTGCCATCCTACATAACTCGTGTGGACTGCCTCCTGCTCATGCCACACATGGTGTGTGAACGGATGTCTAGTATGCCACACGTGTGAGTGTTATCAGGACCTAAAGATACCACACATGGAAGGTTCTAAAACCGGTCTATCATACCTATTTTTAGAATACCGAACTATAGTACCTTCCCAAAGTCATTGTAGGGATTATAATATTGGGCCGGCCCATTTAATCGAGCGCCAGAGGCGAGGCCGAACTAACACTTGACAAGCTCTTAGCACGTGTAACATCGAACTAACATCGTTGTGGCTGGCAAACATTGTTTTTCCTTTTGTTTGTTTTTCACTTTCTTTTTTTACATTTAAAATTCAGATATATTATTTTGCATTTATATTTTTTTCTAAAATTTGACATTTTTTAAGTTCATGAATATTTTTCTAATTCATGATTTTTTTTAATTTGTGGGCATCTTTCAAAATTTATGATCATTTTTTAAAATACGTGGACATTCTTAAAGAAACATGAACACATTTTAAATTCGTGTATATATTTTTGCGAATAGAACTTGTATTACTCAAACATCAAAATTACAATCAGCAAGACAATTGTCCTCAACATCCTCAGGACCGAAGCATAACCAAATTACAGTACGGCCACGACGTCTAACATAGTTAGCTAAGAAGTGACTAATAGTATTTTGGTTACGCGAAATATGAGTACTACAAGTCTGACGAGATCTCATAAGTTTCTTAATCTCCTCAATCAATGTCATGTAGCCTGACAGGTCTTGATCCTTCTGCTGAACGATGTTGACGAGTTGTAAGCAATCTACCTCGATTAGGACAGGAGTGCTACACCATTGAAGAGCCAAAGAGACACTTTCACACACTGCAGGAAGCTCAACTTCCAAAGCATCCGAACAAGAGTCGAGATATGTGCATGAGGAGAATATATGTTTCCCAAGATGGTCTCTTAGGATCATTCTAGTGCCCGCAATACCTTCTGCTGAGAAGGATCCATCGGTATTAAGGTTATTCCAGCCCAAAACTGGTGGGATCCATGCATGCGTGTGAGCAGAAGAAGTGCCTGACTGGGATAAAGGAGCAATATGACCATCAATAGAAAACTTCCCTTTGATGAAGTCTTTGTCGGGGTGGTACTTGATCTTATGTGGCATACCCATATAACTAAGAAGAAATCTTTTGAAGACATCAACAAGAGGTGGTTTCTTGTTGTGGACAACCTTATTACAAATAAACCAGCAGTGCCAAAACACCATTAGAATTCTATCCAACATGCAAGTATCAATGCCCGCTGCAACAATAAGTAGCCAATCTCTCCCAATATTTCTGAAGGTTTCCAACTTAGGCAAGTTCCAAACTTCTGATAAACTACGACACAACATAACTGAAAACAAACATCTGACGAAAGGGTGAAAATTATCCTCTGCTTCTACTCCACATACTGGGCACTGATCTGAAAGTTCTAGGTTCCTATTATGCCTGTTACGCCAAGTAGGGAGAGAATCATCGCAGAACCTCCACACAGGAGTTTTAACGGTGGGTGGAACGCAGCTCTTCCATATATTGTTCCAGATTTTCCTATTTGCGTTAGGAGCCGAACTACTAGTTGATGCCGAGCTCCAGCATTCCTCCATAGACATTCCGTAAGCACTCTTAACTGAGAAAGAGCCTCTTTTTTAGGCGCCCAGGCTAGACAATCATCCAAACAAACATACGGATAAAGCTTCAGAATTTCAGTGATATCCATCTGCATGAAGTACCGGTGCAGTACGTCCAGCTTCCAATTACCAAAGTGGTCTATGAGCTCTGAGACGAATCTCAACCTGCATCTACGCTTCGGTGATACAAGCTTATATGAGAATGGTCTCTGCATCCAGGAATCTCTCCAGATAAGGATACTTTGTCCAATACCCACCCTCCAAACTAATCCTTTTTTCAACAGATTCAAACCATATGAGATAGCTTGCCATGATGATACTGTTCTTAGTGGAGTGTATATAATTTTGACTCATGAGCATTTTATTTATATCGTGTATTATTTTTGAATTCATTAATAGATCCTTTGAGGGGTAAGATTTTGAAGGAATTGTTGAACTGATGCCCTTGGATGGTATAATTTATGGGCACCACATGTGAACCACACCATACTCAGCAATGAACATAGTGTCCATGGGTTGAGTGATAGGGGTGCAATGGGTTTTAACAGTGAAATTCATGTTTATGGTAGCCCGAACACACAGGTCGAGATGGCTCCTCCTTCCTCTCCCTCCCTCCTCCCTTCCTCCTCCCCTCCTCGCCTTGGCAGGCCCGCTCTCAGCCCTGCCCCGTTGGCCGGCATCCGGTCGCACTCCTCTCCGCGTGCAGATGCTCTCCCTCTCCCCTCCTCCGTCTCCCCGCGGGTGGGGTTCTCCCCTCCTTCTTCTCCGCTGCCGATGTTTGGATCTCGTTTTTGGGCCCTTGTGTCTGATGAGGAGGATGCGCTGTCGTTGGCCTCCTCCCCCTGCGGTGTTGTGCCCTGCTCTGGGGGGGTGGGGGTGGCCTGCGCCGCTCCTCGCCTCCGCAAGTTCGCTCCTGGGGGCCGGGGCCGGCCGGTGGTTGTGTCTCCGCCGGTCGACGACTGGATCCGGATCTCGCGGCGTCGGCGTAAATCTGGTAAGTTTGTTGTTGCGTCTCCTGATCCTGGTGTCTTGGGTCGTGCTCCTGATGGGAAGCTTGGAGGCTCTCCATCTCCCTCTCCGGCTTCGTCTGCGGCGGCCTCGTCGCCGGTGGCGGCGTCGGCGGGGGCGTTGGTGGCTTCGTGTAACCTAGATCTTGATCTCGGTGCGGTGTCCTCTGGATCGCGGGCCAACTCCCCGTGTGGGCTTGCTGGGCCTGGCGGGGTGGTGCTGGCTAGTGGGCCTTCCTCCCCTCCCACCCTCTCTTCTGTGGTCGATTTCCCCCCTCTCGTTTCGTATGGCCCAGTTGGGCCCACCACCCGGCTGCCTGCTCCTCACCCTCCTTCGGCCCATTTGGCTAGTCGGGCCTAGGTGGGCACGGCTTCCTCGGGCTATTTATGGATTCCACGCGGTTCTCTCCCTCCCTGCTAGGGTTTCCTGCTTCCGCTTCTGATCTGCGCCGCCATCGTCTTCCCATCCGCCGCATCATTAGATCTCCCCCACGCCCACCCCTCCGTCTTCCTTTTGCTGCGGTGATCGCCATGGACAAGTCTAGGGGTTCTTCTTGCGAGGCGCTCTCTGGCAGCAAGCGGCGCCGCGAGGAATCCCCTGCCTCCGCGGTGGATCTGGAGCTCGAGGCTTCGCTCCGCTCCAAGCTGGAGTCGGAGCAGGCGGCGCGCGAGCAGGCGGCTCGTGCTCGTGAGGCCTGGGTTTCGGGTCCGGAGCGGGTGCAGCGCTCGGAGAGGGACGGTGTGACTGGATCCGGTCCGCAGGGCTCTGGATATGGTCCTTCTCCTTCTCCAGTGCTGGATCCGTGGGAGGCGGCGGTGGCCTCCGGCGGTGGGGTGTCTTCATCCTCTACCTCCCTTCCCGTTCTGGGTGCGGGGCGTGGCTCGTCTGCCCCGTCGCGTCCCTTACCGCCCCGCCTCCTCGCTCGTTTGGGGCTGGATCTGGTGCTCGTCCGCCGCCTCGGTCCTTCGCGGGGCCGGCACGTCGGCCACCTGGTCCAGCCTCGGGGGCGCCCCTTCCTCCGGGAATGGGGGATGGGATTCTTCCTCCTCCCCCGTCGCTGCAGCAACCTCGTCCCTCCTCTACCTCCCACAGCAACCCATCGACGCTCACCTGCTTCGCTTGCCACAGGCCTGGGCACTTCCAGTCCCGCTGCACCAATCCTCCCTTCTGCCTGATCTGTCGCTCTGATGGTCATCTTACGGCCAACTGCATGGCTAGGCAGAAACCTCCCGCGGTCCTCCAGTTCGGCTTGGGACTCCCTGGCTGCGCCTTCTTCGCCTTCGATGGTGACCTTCCTGTTCGGGAGGTGGCACCTGCGCTGTCCAATGCGGCGATTGTCTTGGTCAAAGACCAAAAGATTTCGCCCCAAACTCTTCTGGAAGGGCTTCGCATTTGGGATGTGGCTGGATGGGACTGGCAAGTTGTGCAGATGTCTGATTTTGATTTCTCTGTGGTGTTCCCCTCCAAAGAATGCTTGCGTATGATTGCTTCTTGCACCAGCTTCACCTTGCCTCTCAATCAATTGGTGGTTTCTGTCAAAGCTGCTTCTTACAATGGTACGGCAGTTGGCCCTCTTTCTCAAGTGTGGGTTTTGATCGATGATTTGCCTGCTGGTCTTCGCTCGCTTGCTTTCCTCATGTCCTATGGGGTTTTAATTGGGAAACCTATTGAGGTGGATGAGGATTCTTTGAACAAGGTTGGTCCTGCTAGGATGAAGGTTTGGTGTGTTGATCCTGAACGTGTGCATGGCTCGATTGATGTTTACCCATCTCCCAATGGTATTAGGCTCCGGGTGCGGGTGGAGGGGGCGGCGGCTTTCCAAGCCCCACTTCCCCCTCCTCCTCCTGCTAATTCCTCGGACAAGCATGACAAGGAGGGGGATGGATCTTTGGGTGGTCCTAATCAGAGCTTTGGGTCTAATCTTTGCTTCATTCAATCTGAATGGGATGGCCTGGCAGACTTTGAACGTGAGTTGTTTCAATCCCAAGCTCCTTTTGGGGATGCTCCTCGTGATGACCCAGTGATCTCCCCTGCTGCTCAGACTGCTCCGACCGCTGTCGCTGATTTGCCAAAGGTCCCGCCTTGCTCGGCTACCCCCGTGTCTGGTGCCTGCTCCAATCTTCCTGCTTGCCCACTCTCCCCCACCCGTTCGGGAATTGAAGATCTCCCTGTCTCCCCGGCTCGCGATATGGTGGAATCCCAGCCCCTCACGAAGAAGAAATCCTCAGTGCGCAAGTTCTTGGCTAAGAGCCGAAACTCGTCGGGCTCGAAGCAATCCATGACGGGGATCTGTCGGTGTCTTGATCAAGATCTGGGTTCTATGTCCCGCTCCGGTCCCCATGTTGGCTCTCCTGCTGCGCGGGCGTCTGCTATTCGATCTCCGGTGTCCACGGCCCGCAAAGGAAGGCGGGTTGCGCACTCCGGTGGTTCTGTCCTGGAAAGGGCGGAGAAGCGGGCTGCGGCGAAGGATCTCCCTCCCCCAGGTACCTCCCCAGCATCTTCTGTCACTGTTTCTCCTGTTCGGGTGGTTTTACCTTCTATGTCTGATGATCATATTTTAAATATTATGTCGGACGTGGGTTTGGTGGTCGATTCTTCTGTTGGTTCTCCTAGTTCGCTTCTTGCTATTATTCGGGCTAATGAACTGGCTCAGGCAGCCATTGCTAAAGCCAAAGAGGTTGTTGCCTCGAGGGTCGAGGTTGCTGGTTGTGATGCGGGGGTGGCTTCGGGTGCTGGTAGTGGCCAGCCCCTTTCCTGCTCTTCCAAGAGGGGCACTAATAAACGTGCTAAATCCTGCATGGCCCCCTGCAGGTCGAGCCTCCGCATCAAGAATCTTTCGTATAAATGAGGGCTTTATTCTAGAATATTAGGGGGTTCGGTGCTAGGGGGCGCCGTGACCAACTTAAAGATTTGGTTCGTTCTAATTCTATTGATTTCGTGGGACTGGTTGAAACTTTCAAGGATTCCTTCTCCCCTAATGAGCTCTCTGCTATTGTGGGTATGGACAGATTTAATTGGCATTTTTACCTGCTTCGGGCCACTCTGGTGGGATCTTGATTGGTTCTAATAAAGATATTTTTGATTTTGTTGCTTTTGACCATGGGTTTTTTTGGGCCAACGTTGTTCTTTCTCACAAATCTATGAATACCCTCTGTGAGTTTATCGTTGTTTGTGGGCCTGCGGATCACTCTCTGTCGACCCTATTCCTTAATGAACTCTCGATCAAGATTGAGTCCTGTAATTTACCGATGGTTATTGGGGGAGACTTTAATCTTCTGCGGTGCCCCCTTGACAAGAATAATGATAATTTATCTTGGCCTTTAGCTAATGCTTTTAATGACTTCATTAGTGCTAACGCCATC
>NC_041389.1:657766673-657840727 GCF_002162155.2 Triticum dicoccoides | reverse complement strand
TTTACTTGGTCTAACCATCAGGATAACCCTATTAGATCCGTGCTTGATCGCATCTTCCTATGTCTCAGGTGGGATTCCTTGTTCCCTAGAACTTCTCTTAACGCCAAATGCATTGTCGGGTCTGATCATACCCCCTTGATTCTTGACGATGGTTCCATTTGCACGCGACCTCTGGCTAGATTTCAATTTGATGCTTCATGGTTGTCGGTGGATGGCTTTGCTGATATGGCTGCAGCGAAGATTTCCCAATCCCTCTCTCCAACTCCCGCTCGTTTGGTCCTCTGGATGATTGGCACTCGTGCTTCTATGACTTACGTAAGTTTCTTAGAGGTTGTCTCGTAATCGTGCGGCGGAGGATCGTCGCACCAAAGCTTTTCTCGAAAACCAGATCTTGGAGCTGGATCGTGCTGCTGATTCTACTGGGCTCTCTGACAATGGCTGGGCCGTTCGTTATAATCTTGAGGCTGCTTTAATGCAGTTGCACCACCAGGCTGAGATTTATTAGCGCCAGCGGGGCACTCTTAACTGGACTCTTAAAGGGGACTCTCCTACAGCCTACTTTTTTGCGATTGCGAACGGTAGGCGTAGGTGCTGTGATATTAATAGCCTGCTGATTAATGGTGTGCGTTCTTCTGATCGGTCTGTTATTATGGATCATGTGGTGGATTTCTTTTCTACGTTGTTAGGGGCTAAACCCCAATCGGGCTTATATATATATCTCCCCACCTATGGAGCTCTGGTCTTAAAATCACCCCGAGGAGAATGCTTCCTTGATGATTCCGCTCTCTGACCAGGAAATTTGGGATGTTGTTAACTCTGCTAATCCCAATGCTGCTTCCGGGCCAGACGGTTTTTCCATCCCTTTCTTTCGGAAATTCTGGCCCCAGTTGAAACAGTTGGTGTGTAACGTTATCCAGGGTTTCTGCCTTGGTACTGTCAATATCTCTCGCCTGAATTACGCTGTGATATCCCTAATTCCTAAGGTCAAGGGTGCTGATGTTATCTCCCAATTTCGGCCTATTGCTTTGATTAACAACTTTGCCAAATTCCCGGCTAAAGGCTTTGCGAATCGTTTGTCTCTGGTAGCTCATAGAGTTATTAGCCCCTTTCAGTCTGCTTTCATCAAAGGGCGTTTCATTCTTGACGGTATTCTTTCCCTTCATGAGATTGTTCATGATCTTCATGTGCGAAGAGCTAAAGCGATTATTCTTAAGTTAGACTTTCAAAAAGCGTATGACTCGGTTAGCTGGCCCTTCCTCAAGCAGGTCCTCCTTGCTAAAGGCTTCGACGGTGCTTATGTTCATCGTATCATGCAGTTGGTCTCGGGTGGCCATACTGCCGTTGCTGTTAACGGCTTTGTTAGCAATTTCTTTGCGAATGGCAGGGGCCTTCGCCAAGGGGATCCTGCCTCCCCTGCTCTTTTTAACTTTGTGGCCGACGCCTTCTCTTGCATGCTCTCCAGGGCGGCCCGCTGTGGGCACATCGCTCCTGTGGCCTCCCATTTACTTCCAGAAGGTGTCTCCCATCTGCAATATGCGGACGATACAATCATCTTGGTGGAGCTGGATGACGCCTGTATTGCCAATCTGAAATTCATCCTGTTGTGTTTCGAAGCCGTTTCGGGTCTTAAGATTAATTTCGCCAAGAGTGAGGTTTTGGTGACGGGTGTTGATGGGGCGGAAGCCTTGCGGGTTGCCAGGCTCCTTAACTGCTCATGAGGCTCCTTCCCCTTCAAGTATTTAGGCCTTCCTATCTCTCCTGGAATGCTTCATGCGAATGATTTCGCTCCGGCGGTTGCTAAAGTGGGGAACAGGGTGCTCCCTTGGAGGGGTAGATATAATACCAATGCCGGCAAAGTGGCTCTAATCAACTCCTGCTTATCCTCTCTCCCTATGTTTCTTATGGGCTTTTATCTTCTCACGAATGGCGTGCATGCTGACTTCGACAAACATAGGGGTGCCTTCTACTGGAATTCCGCTGATAACAAAAGGAAGTATAGGCTGGTCAAGTGGCAACTTATGTGTAAACCTAAGAACCTTGGGGGGTTAGGCATTATTAATACTCGGGTGATGAACATTTGTTTGCTTATCAAGTGGTGGTGGAAAATTATGACTGTTGGGGCCGAGTCGTTGTGGTTTTCGATTCTTAAGGCCAAATATTTCCCTCACTCCAACCCGTTGTTTGCTTCCGCGCGGCGTGGCTCTCAGTTTTGGAAAGCCCTTGTCAAAGTTAGACCCATTTTTCTGGAGCATGTTAAGTTTACTGTTGGTAATGGGTTGGCTGTTCGATTTTGGTTGGATTGGTGGTCTGGGGATGCCCCCCTAGCCGTGCGCTTTCCGGTTTTGTTTTCTTACTGTCCTAATCCGCAGATCTCCATCGCGGAGGTGGCTGCTAATAATTGGGATTTGGCTTTTCGTCGGGCCCTGTCTCCTGAAGAGTTGGAAGATTGGCAAAGTCTCTCTGCCCTCTTCCCTGTGCTCTCGGAGTCGGCCGACTCGGTGATTTGGCCTCATTCGGCCTCTGGTAGATTTTCGGTTAAGTCACTGTATTCTAGACTTATTGGTGGTACTCCTTCGGCTCGATTCTCTTGCGTTTGGAAATCCAAGGTTCCTCCTAAGATTAAGATTTTTCTCTGGCAAGCCTTCCGTGGTCGCCTCCCGACTACTGATCAGATCAAAAAACGCAATGGGCCGGGCTCGGAATTCTGTAATTTATGTGGGGCCTTGGAGAACTCTGATCACATCTTTTTCAATTGCGTTCTGGCCAAATTAGTTTGGTGCTGCGTCAGATCTTGGCTTCGGGTTCCCTGGAATCCCTCCTCTTTCGCTGAGATTCGAACCCTAGCCAAAGCCTTGGTCGGGGTCACCAAGAGGGTATTTTGGGTTGGCCTGGGAGCTTTATGTTGGGCTCTCTGGACCATTAGAAACAAATTTACTATTGAACTTACCTTCCCATCTAAGCCTGCTGATGTTCTTTTCAAATCATGTATATTCTTGCAGCAGTGGAGATCATTGACTAAGGAGACTGATCGGGATGCCCTGGACCTTCTCATCGACAAAATTCGGGCTTCGGCTTCTCAGATCTCCGGGAGGAACCCTGTCGTCTAATCTGGTGCTGTCGCTTGCGGGGATTAGGTGTTTCTCCCTCCCCGGCCTGCGCTCCGTGTATGGCAGTTGCATGTATCTTTCCTGCTTTGGCTACTCTCTTCCTTTTCTTTGTGTGTGTTCTCCTGTGAACTTGCGGTATCCGTGACGCTGCCTTGAGGCTTTATCTATAAAGTCGGGCTTTGGCCTTTTCTCTAAAAAAATCATGTTTATGAAGGTATGGGTACTCCCTAAGTCCACCAACGCTATGCCACTCCTGCTCCATTGTTGACTTTAAAGGAAAATGTTGCAGCAATGGGTAGTTTTCCTAGGGCCTCGAGTGATATGTGCATATATTGTTCCTCTTCAATTGGGGAAGTAGCAGGTGTAGTGTTTTCTTCAGTTGGATCACTGCCCTGTAGAATTTCATCTGTTGTTTCCTCAACATTTTCTTCAGTGGTTATGATATTCAGTGTTTTGTATTGGGCACACTTGTGTCTAAAGAACCATTTGCCTCCACAGTATCTGCAAGTACTAGGTTCTCTGCACTTTCCTTCGGGCTTAGGGTCGGTTTTCTGTTCACCTTCCTTCTTGACGCCATTAGTATCAGTCCATCTTGGTCTGTTTTGTACTGGTGTTGTGTTAAACTCATATATGCGTGTATGATTGTAACAAGGACGTGTAGTCATAATGCACGTATCTTGAGATAGAGTTAGTTTGAATAGGTTGTTAGTATCTAGTCTATCTTCTTCCAACTGCATGATCTATCTCTATCTCTTCTTTCCTTGTACTCCAAGCTTGTATGCCTTATCAAGGAGTCGGCCCCTGCTATATAACATGGAACCATTGCTACCAGGATAGGTACGACGTTACAACAATTCTCACATGGTAATCAGAGCCCATCTCTTCCATCGCATCTAGCTTCCATCCCTTCCACCACCTACGCTCGCTGCCATGGCTTCCTCTACCGCCACCGTAACCTCTGGTCTCTCTGGCCAAGTCACGGAAAAGCTCTCCCGCACCAACTTCATCCTCTGGCGCACCTAAATCACACTGCAGATCAGAGGAGCGGGATTCTTCGGGTACGTTGATGGAACGAACCCGGAGCCGGCCAAACAAGTCGTCATCAAGGACAAAGATGGGAAGGAGGAGACCATCCCAAATCCCCTTCATGCCGTCTGGATCCGAGAGGATCAGCAGGTACTTGTCTATCTGTTGAACAATCTCACCAAAGAAGTTCTAGTGCAGGTTACCTCCATCGTCCATGCACATGAACTCTAGGCAGACTTGGCAAGCATGTTCTCGTCCCAGTCGCTGTCGAGGGTCAACAACATCCGCATCACACTAGCGAATGCACAGAGGGGCACGTAGTCCGTGGCAACATACTTCGCGCACATGCGCTCCCTGGCGGACGAGCTTGCCGCAGCAGGCAAACCGCTTCAAGATGACAGCGAGCTGATCTCCTACATCCTTGCTAGTTTGGATATGGAGTATCAGCCGCTTGTCTCTGCCCTCGACGCCCGCACACAGCCGGTCACCCTGGATGAGCTCTTTGCCCAGATGAGTAACTTCGACCAGAGAGTCGCGCTCTTCTAGGGAAACAACTCTGGCGGTGGGTTCAAGTCATCTGCTAACGCCGCTTCACATGGATGCGGCGGCGGCGACGACGGCTCCTCACGCTATCGAGGGCCAGCGCGCAAGGCAGAGGCGACCAGCGACGGTAAGAGTGGCACCCCCAACTCTCGCGGCAACAACAACGGTGCATGACCCTCCTACACCAACCCTAAGGGCCGCCGCAACAACTCCAGCAAGTCCCGTCCAGATGCCGTCTGCTGCCAGATTTGTGGCAAGCTTGGACACTCGGCGAGGGACCGCTGGTACCGCTTCCAGGAGGACAGCGACTCGCCTGGTGATGAGAAGGTCCCTGGAGGAGCAGATGCCTCGTACGGAGTCGACACAAATTGGTACGTCGACAGTGGTGCTACCAACCACATCACCGGTGAGCTGGAAAAGGTGAGCATGACGGAGAAGTACCGCGGCCCCGATCAGATCCATGCAGCTAATGGAGAAGGTATGGGAATCCGTCACATTGGTCATTCAGTTATTAAAACTCCTCACAAAAAATTTCATCTTAGAAAATTTTCGCATGTCCCTAGAGCATCAATGAATCTCCTATCCGTTCATCGCAATGCCATTGATAATCATGTGTTTCTCGAGTTTCACCCGTTTTTCTTTTTGATCAAGGATCAGGCCACGAAGAGAATCCTGTATCGAGGTAGATGCGTTCGAGGACTCTATCCATTGATTCCGGAGATTAGGAGATTCAATAAGCAAGCATATGGTGTCACCAAATTATCTTCAACTCGGTGGCATGATCGACTAGGGCATGCATCATTTTCGTTAGTAGAACGAGTGCTTAGGAAAAATAAGCTTCCATATGTTGGGGAGCGTAGTCTTGAAACAATTTGTGGTTCTTGTCAAAAGGCCAAGAGCCATCAGTTACCATATCCAATTTCTTCTAGTATTTCTACCAAACCACTACAACTCATATTTTCTGATGTGTGGGGTCCTGCACCCTCTTTAGTTGGTAAACATACTTATTATGTGAGTTTCATAGATGATTACAACAAATACACATGGATCTATCTCCTAAAGAAAAGATCTGATGTCTTTCAAGTCTTCAAAAAAATTCAAGCACTCATTGAAAGAAAATTTGACAGCAAAATCATCGCTGTCCAATCTGATTGGGGAGGGGAGTACGAGAAATTAAACTCCTTTTTCCAAACTCTTAGTGTGTCTCATCATGTGTCATGTCCACATGCCCATCAGCAAAATGGGTCTGCTGAATGCAAACATAGACACATTGTAGAAGTCGGTCTCGCTTTGCTTGCGCGAGCATCCATGCCCCTCAAATGTTGGGACGAGGCATTCCTCACGGCAGTGCATCTCATAAACATCTTGCCTAGTCGTGTTATTAATAATGAAACTCCCACCGAGAGACTTCTTCACATAAAACCAGATTATACCTCTCTCCGCATCTTTGGGTGTGCATGTTGGCCTAATCTTAGACCTACAACAATCAAAGGCTCATGTTTCGATCTAAACAATGTGCTTTCATTGGCTACAGTCCATTACATAAAGGTGTCAAGTGTCTTGATATCTCCACTGGTCGAGTCTATATTTCCCGTGATGTTGTGTTTGATGAGAACAAATTCGCTTTCTTTGATCTCCACCCTAATGCCGGCGCCCTTCTTCGCAAAGAAATTCTTCTTTTGCCACCTAAGTTGACCGGTGCACATCATGAGGAAAATAACTGTAATGATTCAATGTTGACTAACACCCATAACCCTGCATGTGAGCTTTCTGATGGTGCAGGTGAAAATTGTGGAGAAAATGGTGAAGAAAACCTGGCCAACGTGCCTTATTTCATGTGTCTAGCCCTGGGGGACATATCCTCCTCGGGATCGCTTCTGCAGCAGGCGGCCAAAGAATCGTCCGCGGGATCCGTGCCCTCACAGCATCGTGTCAGCACATCAGGATCCGCCCCTGGATCCGCCTCGGTGCCCTCCACCAGCTCTGGGTCCGCGGCTGACACGCGGGGCTCTCCCGCTCGTCCCGCCAAGCCGACCGAGCCGCAAGTCGAGCCGCTTGCTCCCCGTCCGCCACGCGTCGGTGGCCGAATGGCCCGACTCGCAGCTACTCTCGCCGCGGCAACAAGTTGTAGTCAGGGGCCCCCTCTGGTGGTCTGTCACGTCTCGCGGCAGGCGATGCGGCCCGACAGCCGTCTTCATTGCGCCATGTGTTGGGGAACATAGCAGAAATTCAAAATTTTCTACGCATCACCAAGATCAATCTATGGATATTCTAGCAACAAGAGAGAGGGGAGTGTGTCTTCATACCCTTGAAGATCGCGATGCGGAAGCGTTGCAGGAACGTGGTCGGTGGAGTCGTTCATGAAGTGATTCAGATCGCGGCTGAATCCGATCTAAGCACCGAACAACGGTGCCTCCGCGTTCAACACACGTGCAGCCTGGTGACGTCTCCCGCGCCATGATCCAGCAAGTAGAGATGGAGAGGTTGGGGAAGACTCCGTCCAGCAGCAGCACAACAGCGTGGTGATGATGGAGGCGCGTGGCACTCCAACAGGGCTTCGCCAAGCACTGCGAGAGACAAGGAGGGAGAGGGGTAGGGCTGCGCCAGGAGAGAGGAAAACTCATGTCCTTCGCAGCCCCAAAAAACCCACTATATATAGGGGAAGGGGAGAGGGGGCCGGCCCCTCTAGATCCCATCTAGACGGGGGGCGGCGGCTAGGAGGGGAGGCTTACCCCCCAAGCAAGGTGGAGGCGCCCCCCTCCCCTAGGGTTTTCAACCCTAGGCGCCTTGGGCCCTTGAGGAGGGGCGCACCAGCCCACTAGGGGCTGGTTCCCTCCCATATTCAGCCCATCAAGTCCCCCGGGGCAGGTGGCCCCACCCGGTGGACCTCCGGACACCTTTCGGTGGTCCCGGTACAATACCGATAACCCCCGAAACTATTCCGGTGACTGAAACTGGACTTCCCATATATAAATCTTTACCTCCGGACCATTCCGGAACTCCTCGTGACATCCGGGATCTCATCCGGGACTCTGAACAACATTCGGTAACCACATACAGACTTCCCTTATAACCCTAGCGTCATCGAACCTTAAGTGTGTAGACCCTACGGGTTCGGGAATCATGCAGACATGACCGAGACAACTCTCTGGCCAATAACCAACAGCGGGATCTAGATACCCATGTTGGCTCCCACATGTTCCACGATGATCTCATCGGATGAACCATAATGTCGGGGATTCAATCAATACAATTCCCTTTGTCAATCGGTATGTTACTTGCCCAAGATTCGATCGTCGGTATCCCAATACCTCGTTCAATCTCGTTACCGGCAAGTCACTTTACTTGTTCCGTAATGCATGATCCCGTGACTAACTACTTAGTCACATTGAGATCATTATGATGATGCATTACTGGTGGGCCCAGAGATACCTCTCCGTCATACGGAGTGACAAATCCCAGTCTCGATTCGTGCCAACCCAACAGACACTTTCGGAGATACCTGTAGTGCACCTTTATAGTCACCCAGTTACGTTGTGACGTTTGGTACACCCAAAGCACTCCTACGGTATCCGGGAGTTACACAATCTCATGGTCTAAGGAAATGATACTTGACATTAGAAAAGCTTTATCAAACGAACTACACGATCTTGTGCTATGCTTAGGATTGGCTCTTGTCCATCACATCATTATCCTAGTGATGTGATCCCGTTATCAATGACATCCAATGTCCATGGTCAGGAAACCATAACCATCTATCGATCAACGAGCTAGTCAACTAGAGGCTCACTAGGGACATGTTGTGGTCTATATATTCACACATGTATTACGATTTCCAGTTAATACAATTATAGCATGAACAATAGACAATTATCATGAACAAGGAAATACAATAATAACCATTTTATTATTGCCTCTAGGGCATATTTCCAACAGTCTCCCACTTGCACTAGAGTCAATAATCTAGTTCACATCACTGTGTGATTGTAATGAATTCAAGACCCATGGGGTTTGATCATATCTCGCTTGTGAGAGAGGTCATTAGTCAGCGGGTCTGAACCTTTCAGATCCGTGTGTTTTTTACAAATCTCTATGTCATACTATAGCTTCCATGCTCTATTTGGAGCTAATCCAAATAACTGTTCTACTATACGAATCTGGTTTACTACTCAGAATCATCCGGATTAGTGTCAAAGTTTGCATCGACGTAACCCTTTACGACGAACTCTTTTACCACCTCCATAATTGAGAAAATTTCTTAGTACATTAGTTACTAAGGATAAGTCTGACCGTTGTCCTGTGATTCATTCCTGGATCACTCTTGTACCCCTTGACTGACTTATGCCAAGGCACACTTCAGGTGCGGTACACAGCATAGCATACTGTAGAGCCTACGTCTAAAGCATAGGGGACGACCTTCGTCCTTTCTCTCTTTTCTGCCGTGGTCAGGTCTTGAGTCTTACTCAATACTCACACCTTATAACACAACCAAGAACTCCTTCTTTGCTGATCTATTTTGAACTCCTTCAAAATCTTGTCATGGTATGTATTCATTTGAAAGTACTATTAAGCGATTTTGATATATCCTTATAGATCTTGATGCTCAATGTTCAAGTAGCTTAATCCAGGTTTTCCATTGAAAAACACTTTTCAAATAAACCTATATGCTTTACAGAAACTCTACATCATTTCTGATCAACAATATGTCAACAACATATACTCATCAGAAATTCTATAGTGCTCCCACTCACTTCTTTGGAAATACAAGTTTCTCATAAACTTTGTATAAACCCAAAATCTTTGATCGTCTCATCAAAGTGTATATTCCAATTCCAAGATGCTTACTCCAATCCTTAGAAGGATTGCTGGAGCTTTGCATACTTGTTAGCATCTTTCAGGATTGACAAAACATTCTGGTTGTATCACATACAACCTTTCCTCAAGAAAATCGTCGAGGAAACAATGTTTTTGACATCCTATCTGTAAGATTTCATAAATAATGCAGTAACTGCTAATATAATTCCAACAGACTCTTAGCATCGCTACGAGTGAGAAAGTCTCATCGTAGTCAACTCCTTGAACTTGTCGGAAAACATCTTAGCGACAAGTCGAGCTTTCTTAATGGTGACACTTACCATCATTGTCCGTCTTCCTTTTAAAATCCATCTGTACTCAACAGCCTTACGACCATCGAGTAGTTCTTCCAAAGTCTATACTTTGTTTTCATACATGGATCTTTTCTCGTATTTTATGGCCTCGAGCCATTCGTCGGAATCCGGGCCCACCATCGCTTCTCCATAGCTAATAGGTTCATTGTTGTCTAGCAACATGACCTTCAAGGCAGGATTACTGTACCACTCTGAAGTAGTACGCATCCTTGTCACCCTACGAGGTTTGGTAGTAACTTGATCCGAAGCTTCATGATCACTATCATAAGCTTCTACTTCAATTGGTGTAGGCACCACAGGAACAACTTCCTTGGCCCTACTACACACTAGTTGAAGTGATGGTTCAATAACCTTATCAAGTCTCCACCATCCTCCCACTCAATTCTTTCGAGAGAAACTTTTCCTCGAGAAAGGACCCATTTGTAGAAACAATTACTTTTGCTTCTGGATCAGAATTAGGAGGTATACCCAACCTTTTGGGTGTCCTGTGAAGATGCATTTATCCACTTGGGGATTGAGCTTATCAGCATGAAACTTTTTCACATAAGCATCGCAGCCCCAAACTTTTTAAGAAACGGCAACTTAGGTTTCTCTAAACCATAGTTCACACGGTGTCATCTCAACAGAATTACATGGTGCCCTATTAAAGTGAATGCGGTTGTCTCTAATGCCTAACCCATAAGCGATAGTGGTAATTCGATAAGAGACATCATGGTATGCCCCATATCCAATAGGGCGCATCTATGATGTTCGGACTCACCATCACACTATGGTGTTCCAGGCGGTATTAGTTATGAAACAATTCCCACAAGGTCTTAATTGTGTACCAAACTCGCAACTCAGATATTCATCTCTATGATCATATCACAGACATTTTATCCACTTGTCACGAAGATCTTCAACTTCACTCTAAAATTACTGGAACCTTTCAATAATTTATACTTGTGTTTCATCAAGTAAATATACTCAGCATCTACTCAAATCATCTGTGAAGTAAGAACATAACGATATCCACTGCGTGCCTCAGCACTCATTAAAACGCACACATCAAAATGTATTACTTCCAACAAGTTGCTTTCTTGTTCCATCTTACTGAAAACGAGGCTTTTCAGTCATCTTGCCCATGTGGTATGATTTGCATGTCTCAAGTGATTCAAAATCAAGTGAGTCCAAACGATCCATCTGTATGGAGTTTCTTCATGCATATGTACCAATAGACATGGTTCACATGTCTCAATCTTTTCAAAAACGAGTGAGTCCAAAGATCCATCAACATGGAGCTTCTTCATGCGTTTTATACCAATGTGATTCAAACAGCAGTGCCACAAGTATGTGGTACTATCATTACTATCTTATATCTTTTGGCATGAACATGTGTATCACTATGATCGAGATTCAATAAACCATTCATTTTAGGTGCAAGACCATTGAAGGTATTATTCAAATAAACAGAGCAACCATTATTCTCCTTAAATGAATAACCATATTGCGATAAACATAATTCAATCATGTCTATGCTCAACGCAAACACCAAATAACAATTATTTAGGTTTAACACCAATCTCTATGGTAGAGGGAGCATGCGATGCACTTCCAACACACATCGTCATCTCACCTTTAGCTAGTCTCCGTTTATTCCGTAGCTCTTTTATTTCGAGTTACTAACACTTAGCAACCGAACCGGTATCTTAATACCCTGGTGCTACTAGGAGTACTAGTAAAGTACGCATTAATATAATGTATATCCAATATACTTCTGTCGACCTTGCCAGCCTTCTAACTCCGCCTATGTTGTCTCAACATAGCCGGTCCCAAGCCCGGGTAAAGGAGGAGGGTTGTGATAGGCTTGGCGAGACAACGTAAAAACTCAGCCACTCTTATGGAGATGAAACCCAAAAGATTTTCGTTGGGGCGTAACCCTCTCAGCAACGCGCCACATCGGAACCCGGGTGTGGTGGAAAATGGGCAAGGGCTGGGCCGTCACCCCCCAAGTGGCGCGCCGTATCTTGATCCGGATACGGTGGCAAGTGAGCGAGGATCGGGTCATCGCATCCTTAGTGGCGCCCTACATCGGCGCCCGGATGTAGTGGAAAATGAGCAAGGGTCTTCGCATTTGACTCGACGAGTGCGAAGGGTAAGGAAGCTAGCCGAGCCTAGGAGGATTCGCTTAGGTAGCTGGAACGTAGGGTCTCTGACAGGGAAGCTTCAGGAGCTAGTTGATGCAGCAGTGAGGAGAGGTGTTGATATCCTTTGCGTCCAAGAAACCAAATGGAGAGGACAGAAGGCAAAGGAGGTGGAGGATACCGGCTTCAAGCTGTGGTACACGGGGACGGCTGCAAACAAAAATGGCGTACGCATCTTGATCTACAAGAGACTCAAGTATGGAGTGGTAGACGTCATGAGACGTGGGGCCCGGATTATCCTGGTCAAGCTGGTAGTTGAGGACTTGGTTCTCAATGTTATCAGCGCGTATGCCCCGCAAGTAGGCCACAATGAGAACACCAAGAGGGAGTTCTGGGAAGGCTTGGAAGACATGGTTAGGAGTGTACCGATTGGTGAGAAGCTCTTCATAGGAGGAGACCTCAATGGCCACGTGGGTACATCTAACACAGGTTTTGAAGGGGCGCATGGGGGCTTTGGCTATGGCATCAGGAATCAAGAAGGAGAAGATGTCTTAAGCTTTGCTCTAGCCTACAACATGATTGTAGCTAACACCCTCTTTAGAAAGAGAGAATCACATCTGGTGACTTTTAGTAGTGGCCAATACTCTAGCCAGATTGATTTCATCCTCTCGAGAAGAGAAGATAGGCGTGCGTGCCTAGACTGTAAGGTGAACTGGGGAGAGTGTTGTACCCCAGCATAAGCTGGTGGTTGCCGATTTCCGCTTTCGGATTCGTGTCCATCGGGATAAGCGTGCCAAGGTCGCTAGAACGAAGTGGTGGAAGCTCAAGGGGGAGGTAGCTCAGGTGTTCAAGGAGAGGGTAATTAAGGAGGGCCCTTGGGAGGAAGGAGGGGATGCGGACAATGTGTGGTGAAGATGGCGACTTGCATTCGTAAGGTGGCCTCGGAGGAGTTTGGAGTGTCCATGGGAAGGAGAAGCGAAGATAAGGATACCTGGTGGTGGAATGATGATGTCCAGAAGGCGATTAAAGAGAAGAAATATTGCTTCAGACGCCTATACCTGGATAGGAGTGCAGGCAACATAGAGAAGTACAAGATGGCGAAGAAGGCCGCAAAGCGAGCTGTTGGTGAAGCAAGGGGTCGGGCATATGAGGACCTCTACCAACGGTTAGGCACGAAGGAAGGTGAAAGGGACATCTATAAGATGGCTAAGATCCGGGAGAGGAAGACGAGGGATATTGGCCAAGTCAAATGCATCAAGGACGGAGCAGGCCAACTCTTGGTGAAGGATGAAGAGATTAAGCATAGATGGCGGGAGTACTTCGACAAGCTGTTCAATGGGGAGAATGAGAGTTCTACCATTGAACTGGACGACTCCTTTGATGAGACCAGCATGCGTTTTGTGCGGCGCATCCAGGAGTCTGAGGTGAAGGAGGCTTTAAAAAGGATGAAAGGAGGCAAGGCGATGGGCCCTGATTGTATCCCCATTGAGGTGTGGAAAGGTCTCGGGGACATAGCGATAGTATGGCTAACCAAGCTTTTCAACCTCATTTTTCGGGCAAACAAGATGCCAGAAGAATGGAGACGGAGTATATTAGTACCAATCTTCAAGAACAAGGGGGATGTTCAGAGTTGTACTAATTACCGTGGAATTAAGCTGATGAGCCATACAATGAAGCTATGGGAGAAAGTCATTGAGCACCGCTTAAGAAGAATGACAAGCGTGACCAAAAATCAGTTTGGTTTCATGCCTGGGAGGTCGACCACGGAAGCCATTTTCTTGGTACGACAACTTATGGAGAGATATAGGGAGCAAAAGAAGGACTTGCATATGGTGTTCATTGACTTGGAGAAGGCCTATGATAAGATACCGCGGAATGTCATGTGGTGGGCCTTGGAGAAACACAAAGTCCCAGTGAAAGTGCAACTATCCCTAGGTGGTTTGGGTAATTCATAACAACATATAGCTCATTGAGCTAATGCTATTCCAAGACTATTATTTCAGGAAAGCTCAATGAATGGCATGGCATGGATGATGAAAGTGGATCCCTCAAAATACTAATGACAAAGGATTGGCTCAAGCTCAAAAGCTCAAGACTCTTCATTTTACATTTTAGTGATCCAAGATCACATTGAGTCTATAGGAAAAGCCAATACTATCAAGGAGGGATGAGGTGTTGCTTAATGAGCCTCTTGCTTCATGTGCTTGGTGATATGCTCCAAAAACCCTCAACTACTTTTCCACATCCACAGATGACCTAAACCTAAAGCCAAAATCGGTCACACCGATTCTTCTTATCCGGCGCCATCGAGTTCTAATGTCATAGCCACTGCCACAAACCCTAGGCAAATCGATCCTACCGATAGGGATCTCGGTCTCACCGAGATGGGATTGTAATCTCTCTGTTTCCCTTCGTAACATTTCGGTCTAACCGAAGTGAGCGATAGGTCCCACCGAGATTGCAATGTAAACTCTCTGTTTCCCTTTTGTAACATTTCGGTCTCACCGAAAAGAGCAAATCGGTCCCACCGAGTTTACCTGACCAACTCTCTGGTTAGCTTATTACCAAAATCGGTCTCACCAAGATTGTGTAATCGGTCTTACTGAGATTACATTATGCCCTAACCCTAACCATATCGGTCTTACCGATTTGCATTTCGGTCCCACCAAAAATCCTAATGGTCACTAGGTTTACTGAATCGGTCTGACCGAGTTTGATGATTCGGTCCCACCGAGTTTGGTAAATTGTGTGTAATGGTTAGATTTTGTGTGGAGGCTATATATACCCCTCCACCTCCTCTTCATTCGTGCAGAGAGCCATCAGAACAAACCTACACTTCCAACTTACCATTTCTGAGAGAGAACCACCTACTCATGTGTTGAGGCCAAGATATTCCATTCCTACCATATGAATCTTGATCTCTAGCCTTCCCCAAGTTGCTTTCCACTCAAATCTTCTTTCCACCAGATCCAAAACCTATCAGAGAGAGTTGAGTGTTGGGGAGACTATCATTTTAAGCACAATAGCAAGGAGTTCATCATCAACGCACCATTTGTTACTTCTTGGAGAGTGGTGTATCCTAGATTGGCTAGGTGTCACTTGGGAGCCTCCGACAAGATTGTGGAGTTGAACCAAGGAGTTTGTAAGGGCAAGGAGATCGCCTACTTCGTGAAGATCTACCGCTAGTGAGGCAAGTCCTTCGTGGGAGACGGCCATGGTGGGATAGACAAGGTTGCTTCTTCGTGGACCCTTCGTGGGTGGAGCCCTCCGTGGACTCGCGCAACCGTTACCCTTCGTGGGTTGAAGTCTCCATCAACGTGGATGTACGATAGCACCACCTATCGGAACCACGCCAAAAACATTCGTGTCTCCACTTGCGTTTGAATCCTCCAAACCCTTCCCTTTACTTTCTTGAAGTTGCATGCTTTAATTTCCGCTGCCTATATACTCTTTGCATGCTTGCTTGAATTGTGTGATGATTGCTTGACTTGTCCTAAGATAGCTAAAATCTGCCAAACTCTAAAATTGAGAAAAGGCTAAGTTTTTAATTGGTCAAGTAGTCTAATCACCCCCCTCTAGACATACTTCAAGGTCCTACAAGTGGTATCAGAGCTTTGGTCTCCATTTGCTTTGATTTCCATAGCTTTTGGTGGTCATAGCCTTGGTTTCACAACCTAGGAGAGTATGGCGTCTAGTGAGGGAAATTATCACCGTAGAGGTCCTTACTTTGATGGTACTAATTTTGCTAGTTGGAAGCATAAGATGAAGATGCATATTCTCGTACATAACCCCGTCGTTTGGGCAATTATTTGTATTGGCTTGCAAGGTGAATTCTTTGATGGGAGAGAGCCGAACCGTGAAGCTAATGCGGAAGAATTGAAGATGTTACAGTACAACGCTCAAGCTTGTGATATCATCTTCAACGGATTGTGCCCCGAAGAATTCAACAAAATCAGTTGTCTTGAGAATGCAAAGGAAATTTGGGATACTTTGATTGATATGCATGAAGGTACCGACTTCGTCAAGGAATCCAAGTTGGATGTGCTCCAAAGTCAGCTTGACAAGTTCAAAATGAAGGATGGTGAAGGTGTCGCTGAAATGTACTCTAGGCTTGCACTTATCACAAATGAGATTGCCGGCTTAGGGAGTGAAGAGATGACTGACAGATTCATCATCAAGAAGATCCTAAGAGCATTGGATGGAAAGTATGATACCGTGTGCACCTTGATCCAAATGATGCCAAACTACAAAGATCTCAAGCCAACAGAAGTCGTTGGAAGAATTGTTGCTCATGAGATGTCACTTAAGGATAAGGAGGAACTTCACAACAAGTCAAGTGGTGCTTACAAAGCCTCATGTGAAGCCCCCACATCATCAAGTGAGAAACAAACCTTCAACGAAGAATTGAGCTTAATGGTGAAGAACTTCAACAAATTCTACAAGAGTAGAAGCAAAGAAAGAAGCTCCAAGTCAAGGTCTTACAATGACAAAAAAATCTTCTAGCCGAGAGCGAAATTGCTACAATTGTGGGAGACCCGGACACTATTCCAATGAGTGTACGGCACCCTACAAAAGAAGAGAAGATTCTCCAAAAATAAGAAGCAAAAGAGAAGAATCACCACCAAGTGAGAGGAGGAGTAGAGATGATCGTTATGAACGAAGACCCTCACAGAGAAGCAAGGATTCGGAAAGGAAGGACAAGTCATCAAGGAGCTACACAAAACGAAGACATCAAGCTCACGTTGGTGAATGGGTATCCGGTTCCGACTCCGACCATCACTCCGAGAGAAGCTATCACTCTGACTCCGAATATACTCAAGATGAAGGTGTTGCCGGTCTAGCACTTGTGTCAACCAACTCCTACGACATATTTGACTCACCAAATGAAGGAATTGGAAGATGCTTCATGGCCAAAGGTCCAAAGGTAACACATCTCAAGTATGTTGATTTCAATAGTGATGAAGATGACTTGCTTGTGGATGATGATTTACTTGTTGACAACTCTAGTGATGAATACTACGATGAAACGTCAATTAATCATGCTAATCAAGATAAAACAAATGACAATGATAAGGAGAAGATTGAGCTTCTAACTAAAGAACTAAACACTCTTAAGTTGGCTCATGAAACTATCTTCGAAGATCATCGAGAACTTTTAAGGGCTCATGAGAAGTTACGCTTTGAAAAGCTCAATCTTGAGCAAGAGCATGAGTTCTTAAAAGCAATCAATGATGATCTCCGCAACAAAAGTTCTTCTTACATTGCCAAGTGTTTACTCTTATCTACTTACATGCCTCAAGTCAAGTCTAGTAACAAGTACAAGAAAGATACTTCCTCTAGTAGTAATAATAATAATGTCAAATCCAATATTGTTGCTTCTAGTAGTTCTCTTGATTCCACTAATAATTCTCTTAGCCAAGTTACATTTGAGGAAGAAAATAGCTTATTGAAGGGAATTATAGAGAAAGGTGTTTACAAGAGCCTTGCCGGGAGTAAGCAATTCGAGGAAATTGTACGCAAGCAAGGAAGGCACCGGAAGAATCAAGGTGTTGGTTTTGAACGAAACTTCAATGCCAATGGAGTTGAGTGGGAAGAATATCAATACCCCAAGACGAAGTTTGTTCCTCAACAAGAGAAGTATGATCCTACTTCCTTCAAAGGAACACAAGCACAAGATAATCTTCCACCACAAGACCACAAGAACAAAGGCAAGGACAAGCTTCAAGAAGAGATTGATGCATTTGAAGAAGCACCTAAGGCCTTGGTCAAGTGGGTTCCCAAGACTACGTCAAGTTCTACTTCATCAAGTACAACTACAACTCCAAGGATTCCCATCAAGATGATGTGGATCCCGAAGAAGAAGAACTAGAGAGTTCTTGAGGGTGACTCCGCCAACATTCTTCACTCATATATTTTTGGCAACAACAAGTGCAATCAACTTCCACATCTTGCACTAGTTCAAGGAGTCACAAACCCTCATGTTGGTAAGGCAAGGGACAAGGTAACCAAATGATTTCATGGACATTATCTTGTGTGTGCATCACTCTATGTCTATGGATATTCTTGTTTGTTCCTTGTGGGACTAACCCATGTAGGTATGTTGAAAGTGCAACTCACTCCAAAGGATTGGTCCAAATGATCTACATCAACCTTGAGCATCCACATTTTCAACACCTACATGAAGTCACCATCGACAAAACCCAAGGTTAGTTCATCCCTCTAAAAGGGGATCTCACATCTAGGGGGAGCTTAACTCTAAGAATTGAGTCAAAGCAACTCTAATGGTGTGAACACATCAATGCATTATGTAAAAGTGGTAACCCCACTTGAGCTTAAACGATGAGTATGACCTATGATCAAATGTTTTCATTTGACTCCTAAGTCAATATACTCATATATAGATGACCTAGTCATCGCCAATTGTTTTGATAGATGCTAGAATTGGTTGTGCATGTTTTGCCACATATTTCATTTGCCATCTTATTGTGTGAGCATGTTGGTGCATATTTTACTCATTCGAGGACATCCACTTGTTGCTTTGATTATTTGGTTCTTTTTCTTTTTGCCAAGTGGATGGACAAGAATGCCTAAGAACCTTCTCTAGCTATCTATGCTTTTCTCGTCTCAAACTCCATTCATGCTACATCACAAAATTTGATCAAGTCAGATTCGAACCACCTGTGTGAGGAGCACTCGGAGTCCCCGATTCGTCATAGACTTAAACTTCCAAAATTTCTTTGTGATTCTCGGTCTGACCGATTCCTCCATTCCGGTCCCACCGAGATCACTAAGTCAATCTAGGTTTTCAATCTCGGTGCAACCGATTTGAACTTTTCGGTCACACCAAGTTGCTGTAACTGTACATAGTTATGCATCTCGGTGCCACCGAGTTGTTCCACTCGGTCACACCGACAGGGTCGGGCTATATATAGTCACGGGCAAAAATTTGGAAATTTCTCCGAACCTCTTCACCCGCGCAATAGCTTGCTCTGCCATCAGGGTCTCCGGATCGTCTCCTCGTCGCCAGCCGCCTCCTGTCGCTGGTCTCCACCGCCGTCAACGGATTTCACCCCCGCCGTTGCCGCCGTAGCGAGTTCATCGCCAAGCTAGGGTATGGACTCGATCACAGTGCTATCCTCGTCCGATTCCTAGCACATTGTGTTCTTAATGATTCTTGCCACGATTGAAACACTCCTATTCAGTCAATGCAATCCTTAGATTAGATGATATTTGAAAATTTAGGGTTAGGTTTCCGCCGAAACCATCTCAGACCCACCGAGTTGAAAAACTCAGTCCCACCGATTTGGCTAATGCCATTGCACTAGTAACTCTCGGTCTGATCGAGAATTGCTAATCGGTGAGACCGATTTTAGGACTTTGTGAAACCCTAGCAGTCTCGGTGCCACCGAACTGTGACTCGGTCCAACTGAGTTCATCAGTTTAGGTTCCAAAACTGCTTCGGTATCACCGAGTTTGAAAATCAGTTGATTTGAAATGCTTTCTGTGGAAAACTAAAACTGAATTTTTGAATCATTCTTTTGCAAAATTCTCTGCATTTTGTGATGCTCATCCACTCTATCTCATCTATAACTCTTCACAGGGTTAGCAGTCAGTGATTTGCAGCATGTCAGACCAAAGTGATAGTCAGAACAGGTCAGAAGAGCAGATGCACATGAGTGAGGGCACTAGTCCCTCTAGCACTTCAGATGAAGGCAGCAGGAGCACCCCACGCAACCTGCCTAAAGCTGCCACCAGGACAAGGAAGAAGAGAACCTCAGATTGTGAGGATGAGGATTATAGAGCAGAAGAGGATAAGGCTACTTCCAAGAAAGTAGAGCTCAAGAAGAAGTTCAGCTCAACTTCAGTAAAGCCAGGCATGAAATTAAAAGACCTGCAGGAAGACAACCAATGTCCAAAGCCAGAGTCTCCACTCAAATTCCTTTGGAATCCCAATCCAAAGAGCCTGCTGTAGAAGGAAAGAAAAGGAAAGAAAGGGTCAAAAAGACCATAGCCAAAGTTGTTGGGCAACCTTCCATGATGGAAGAGGAAGAAGAGGTTGCTGCACCAGCACCCAAGGCACAAAAGCTTATGGGTGATGCAATTAAGTCAGGGGCTGCAACATCAAAGCCCAAGGAAGCACCCAAAGCTGCCCCCAAGCCCAAGCTTGCACCAAAGAGGAATACCAGGAGTATTCCAGCTGCTGAGAAGAACAAGGCCCTAGTGCCTGAAGTTGCTGATGAGGAAGATGAAGAAGGACAAGTCCTCAGGAAGCTCAAGCCCAAGATACCAGACCATAATGATGCCCATCCTATGGCTGAGGACATGAACATCAGAAGAGACTCAGGGTTGAGGCTATGGAGGATGACAGATCCATATGCCACAAGGAGAAGGACTGTTGTTGATTACAGGTTCCACACAAAGGAACAACAGGACTTCTATGAGAGAATTTTGTTGGACAAGAAGCCCATAGTGTGTGATATGAGGTGGGTCGACTGGACCTACATGAAGGAAAATGAAGAACACTATCCTGGAGTGTATGACAGTTTTGAAGCTTGTGGAGTTGCAGATTTTGTTGGGCAGAAGCTCACCAACTGGAATGATGAACTCATTATGCAATTCTACTCCACAGCACACTTCTATCCAGATGGCAGAATAGTATGGATGTCAGAAGGTAC
Source organism: Triticum dicoccoides (assembly GCF_002162155.2). Taxonomy (NCBI): domain Eukaryota; kingdom Viridiplantae; phylum Streptophyta; class Magnoliopsida; order Poales; family Poaceae; genus Triticum; species Triticum dicoccoides. The sequence goes on along the minus strand of NC_041389.1, from coordinate 657,820,085 downwards.
GAGGTACCAGTCAACCATTGAGGAGTGGGAAAAACTGATCAATGCCCCCAAGGAGAGTGAAGATGACTTGGATGTCTATGCCAAGAAGAAAATGGGACACAATACCATGGCACATATGTACATGGAGATCCCAGACAAAGCTCTAGAGACTTTCTCCTTTGGATTAGTCCATTTTCTTCTGTCAGGGCTGCCTACAATCAACGGGATCCTAAGGCACACTATGTTGCCTAAGTCTGCTGACCACAACATGATTAGAGGGCATGCAATCAACATGTTGCATTTGTTTGATGTGCCACAGAAATTCAAGGTCATGAGCCTTATGGTTGAGACTATTAAGAGGACAGCAGCAGATCAAAAGAGAAGCTGTGGATATGCCCCTCAGATTCAGGAGTTGATTAACTCAAAGATGGGCACAGGAAAATATCTATTGGATAAGGAACATTTCCTTCTTTATCCAGACTTTGAGGACAATCAGGTTGTCATGACTGAGAATGAACCATCATCAGTACAAGCTCAAGAGAAGAAGGAGAAGGCAAGGAAAGAGAAGGCTGCCAAGATGCCAACTCAAGAGGAGGCATCTGAGTACTTTCTGAAGAACAAGCAGGAGCAGCTTGGTTACTTGATAGCATTAACACTGAGGATTGAGAAGGGGTTGGCCACCCTAACTCAAAACCAGGCGAGCTTGGAAAGAATCATGGAACAAAAATTCTATGATCTATATGTCAAAGTAACTGAGATTCAATCAGTTGTGGAGCAGCTATAGGATGACATGCAGGAGAGGAAGGGCAAGACTACCACTAATGTATTTGCCAAAGTACCTAGAGCTCAGAGGTCAACTGCAGTGCCTGTGACAGACACTAGAGCCACATCATCTGCACCAGCTACAGCTCCTACAGCTCCAGTGCAATCAGCTCTAGCACCAACTCCTCCAGCTCCCTCTACTTCAACTGAAGCCTTCATTCTTGGAGTTCTCCGGACACCACCACCTGAAGATCAAGCCTGAGAGTCGATCTAGCACTATGCATTTTCTATGAACTTTTTGGTAACTTGTTGCCAAAGGGGGAGAAAAATGTATAGATCATAGGCTTCGAGAGAGAGAGTGTTGCTTTTGTTCTCTCTTGCTTTGGTGGTTAAACTTTGTTTGCTTTTGATTGCTTGAGATACTATGTTGTTTTTGTGAGACATTGATGATCATGTGTTTGATCATAAGCTACACTTATGCATGTTTGATGATATTATCTTATCTATCCATATGTGATCATTCACTTTGCTTGGTGATGAGTGCATGTATTCAATCTTTATCATTTTGAGCGCTCCACCAAGATGTATGTGACATGGAAGAGTAACCCATGAGCCTAATTCCTTGTGCATTTGCAGTCCAAAGCAAATCTTAAACTATGCATAAATTTAGGGGGAGCTCTTGCTTACCACATACTTCTCAAAGCGAGGATGTTTTTCAATATTATTATCATTTGTCGAAGCTTTGATCTATATGTTGTCATCAATTACCAAAAAGGGGGAGATTGAAAGTGCAACTATCCCTAGGTGGTTTTGGTAATTCATAACAACATATAGATCATTGAGCTAATGCTATTCCAAGACTATTATTTCAGGAAAGCTCAATGAATGGCATGGCATGGATGATGAAAGTGGATCCCTCAAAATACTAATGACAAAGGATTGATTCAAGCTCAAAAGCTCAAGACTCTTCATTTTACATTTTAGTGATCCAAGATCACATTGAGTCTATAGGAAAAGCCAATACTATCAAGGAGGGATGAGGTGTTTCTTAATGAGCCTCTTGCTTCATGTGCTTGGTGATATGCTCCAAAAACCCTCAACTACTTTTCCACATCCACAAATGACCTAAACCTAAAGCCAAAATCGGTCACACCAATTCTTCCTATCCGGCACCATCGAGTTCTAATGTCATAGCCACTGCCACAAACCCTAGGCAAATCGGTCCTACCGATAGGGATCTCGGTCTCACCGAGATGGGATTGTAATCTCTCTGTTTCTCTTCGTAACGTTTTGGTCTAACCGAAGTGAGCGATCGGTCCCACCGAGATTGCAATGTAAACTCTCTGTTTCCCTTTTGTAACATTTCGGTCTCACCGAAAAGAGCAAATCGGTCCCACCGAGTTTACCTGGCCAACTCTCTGGTTAGCTTATTACCAAAATCGGTCTCACCGAGATTGTGTAATCGGTCTTACCGAGATTACGTTATGCCCTAACCCTGACCATATCGGTCTTACCGAGTTGCATTTCGGTCCTACCGAAAATCCTAACGGTCACTAGGTTTACTGAATCGGTCCGACCGAGTTTGATGATTCGGTCCCACAGAGTTTGGTAAATTGTGTGTAATGGTTAGATTTTGTGTGGAGGCTATATATACCCCTCCACCTCCTCTTCATTCGTGGAGAGAGCCATCAGAACAAACCTACACTTCCAACTTACCATTTCTGAGAGAGAACCACCTACTCATGTGTTGAGGCCAAGATATTCCATTCCTACCATATGAATCTTGATCTCTAGCCTTCCCCAAGTTGCTTTCCACTCAAATCTTCTTTCCACCAGATCCAAAACCTATGAGAGAGAGTTGAGTGTTGGGGAGACTATCATTTGAAGCACAAGAGCAAGGAGTTCATCATCAACGCACCATTTGTTACTTCTTGGAGAGTGGTGTCTCCTAGATTGGCTAGGTGTCACTTGGGAGCCTCCTACAAGATTGTGGAGTTGAACCAAGGAGTTTGTAAGGGCAAGGAGATCGCCTACTTCGTGAAGATCTACCGCTAGTGAGGCAAGTCCTTCGTGGGCGACGGCCATGGTGGGACAGACAAGGTTGCTTCTTCGTGGACCCTTCGTGGGTGGAGCCCTCCGTGGACTCGCGCAACCGTTACCCTTCGTGGGTTGAAGTCTCCATCAACGTGGATGTACGATAGCACCACCTATCGGAACAACGCCAAAAACATCCGTGTCTCCACTTGCGTTCGAATCCTTCAAACCCTTCCCTTTACTTTCTTGCAAGTTGCATGCTTTAATTTCCGCTGCCTATATACTCTTTGCATGCTTGCTTGAATTGTGTGATGATTGCTTGACTTGTCCTAAGATAGCTAAAATCTGCCAAACTCTAAAATTGGGAGAAGGCTAAGTTTTTAATTGGTCAAGTAGTCTAATCACCCCCCCTCTAGACATACTTCAAGGTCCTACACCCAGCAAAGTACATTACCCTCATCAAGGACATGTACAATAATGTTGTGACAAGTGTTCAAACAAGTGATGTCGACATCGATGACTACCCGATTAAGATAGGACTGCATCAGGGGTCAGCTTTGAGCCCTTATCTTTTTGCATTAGTGATGGATGAGGTCACAAGGGGTATACAAGGAGATATCCCATGGTGTATGCTCTTTGCGGATGATGTGGTGCTAGTTGACGATAGTCGGACGGGGGTAAATAGGAAGTTATAGTTATGGAGACAAACCTTGGAATCGAAAGGGTTTAGGCTTAGTAGAACTTAAACTGAGTACCTGATGTGCGGTTTCAGTACTACAAGGTGTGAGGAGGAGGAGGTTAGCCTTGATGGCCAGGTGGTACCTCGGAAGGACACCTTTCGGTATTTGGGGTCAATGTTACAGGAGGATGGGGGTATTGATGAAGATGTGAACCATCAAATCAAAGCCGGATGGATGAAGTGGCACCAAGCTTCTGGCATTCTCTGTGACAAGAGAGTGCCGCAAAAGCTAAAAGGCAAGTTCTACAGGACGGCGGTTCGACCCACAATGTTGTATGGCGCGGAGTGTTGGCCGACTAAAAGGCGACATGTTCAATAGTTAGGTGTGGCGGAGATGCGTATGTTGAGATGGATGTGTGGCCACACGAGGAAGGATCGAGTCCGGAATGATGATATACGAGATAGAGTTGGGGTAGCACCAATTGAGGAGAAGCTTGTCCAACATCGTTTGAGATGGTTTGGGCATATTCAGCGCGGGCCTCCAGAAGCTCCAGTGCATAGCGGACAGCTAAAGCGTGCGGAGAATGTCAAGAGAGGGCGGGGTCGACCAAATTTGACATGGGAGGAGCCCATTAAGAGATACCTGAAGGATTGGAGTATCGACAAAGAGCTAGCTATGGACAGGGGTGCGTGGAAGCTTGCTATCCATGTGCCAGAGCCATGAGTTGGTTGTGAGATCTTATGGGTTTCACCTCTAGCCTACCCCAACTTGTTTGGGACTAAAGGCTTTGTTATTGTTGTTGTTGTTGTTGTTGTTGTTGTTGTTGTTGTTGTTGTTGTGACCTTGCCAGCCTTCTCATCTACCAAGTATCTAGGGTGGTTTTGCTTCAGTGACCGTTCCCCTCATTACAGAAGCACTTAGTCTCGGGTTTGGGTTCAACCTTGGGTTTCTTTACTAAAGCAGCAACTGATTTGCTGTTTCATGAAGTATCCCTTCTTGCCCTTGCCCTTCTTGAAACTAGTGGTTTCACTAACCATCAACGATTGATGCTCCTTCTTGATTTCTACTTTCGCGGTGTCAAACATCGCGAATATTTCAAGGATCATCATATCTATCCCTGATATGTTATAGTTCATCACGAAGCTCTAGCAGCTTGGTGGCAATGACTTTGGAGAAACATTATTGTCTCATCTGGAAGATTAATTCCCACTCGATTCAAGTGATTGTTGTACCCAGACAATCTGAGTACAAGCTCAACGATTGAGCTTTTCTACCTTAGTTTGTAGGCTAAGAAACTCGTCGAAGGTCTTATACCTCTTGACGTGGGCACGAGCCTGAAATCCTAATTTCAGCCCTCGAAACATCTCATATGTTCCGTGATGTTTCAAAAACGTCTTCGGTGCCTCAATTCTAAACCGTTTAACATTACTGAACTATCACGTAGTCATCAAAACGTGTATGTCAGATGTTCGCAACATCCACAGACAACGTTTGAGGTTCAGCACATCGAGCAGTGCATTAAGAACATAAGCCTTCTGCGCAGCAATGAGGACAATCCTCAGTTTACGGACCCAGTCCGCATAATTGCTACTATCAACTTTCAACAAAATTTTCTCTAGGAACATATCTAAAATAGTAGAACTAAAACGCGAGCTACGACATAATTTGCAAAGACCTTTTGACTATGTTCAGGATAATTAAGTTCATCTAATCAAATTATTTGATGAACTCACACTCAGATAGACATCCCTCTAGTCATCTAAGTGATACATGATCCGAGTCAACTAGGCCGTGTCCGATCATCACGTGAGACGGACTAGTCATCATCGATGAACATCTTCATGTTGATCGTATCTACTATACGACTCATGCTCGACCTTTCGGTCTCTTGTGTTCCGAGGCCATGTCTGTACATGCTAGGCTCATCAAGTCAACCTAAGTGTTTCGCGTGTGTAAATCTAGCTTACACCCGTTATATGCGAACGTTAGAATCTACCACACCCGATCATCACGTGGTGCTTCGAAACAACGAACCTTCGCAACGGTGCACAGTTAGGGGGAACACTTGCTTGAAATTTTAGTGAGGGATCATCTTATTTACTACCGTCGTTCTAAGCAAATAAGATGCAAAAACATGATAAACATCACATGCAATCAAATAGTGACATGATATGGCCAATATCATTTTGCTCCTTTTGATCTCCATCTTCGGGGCGCCATGATCATCATCGTCACCGGCATGACACCATGATCTCCATCATCGTGTCTCCATGAAGTTGTCTCGCCAACTATTACTTCTACTACTTATGGCTAACGGTTTAGCAATAAGTAAAGTAATTACATGGCGTTATTCAGTGACACGCAGGTCATACAATAAATAAAGACAACTCCTATGGCTCCTGCCGGTTGTCATACTCATCGACATGCAAGTCGTAATTCCTATTACAAGAACATGATCAATCTCATACAACACATATATTTCATTCATCACATCCTTTTTGTCCATATCACATCACACGGCATATGCTGCAAAAACAAGTTAGACGTCCTCTAATTGTTGTTGCAAGTTTTTACGTGGCTGCTATAGGTTTCTAGCAAGAACGTTTCTTACCTATGCCAAAACCACAATGTGATATGCCAATTGCTATTGACCCTTCATAAGGACCCTTTTCATCGAATCCGATCCGACTAAAGTGGGAGAGACTGGCACCCGCTAGCCACCTTATGCAACAAGTGCATGTCAGTCAGTGGAACCTGTCTCACGTAAGTGTACATGTAAGGTCGGTCCGGGCCGCTTCATCCCACAATATCGTCGAAACAAGATAGGACTAGTAACGGTAAGCATATTGAACAAAATCAACGCCCACAACTACTTGTGTTCTACTCATGCATAGAATCTACACAATAGACCTAGCTCATGATGCCACTGTTGGGGAACGTAGCAGAAATTCAAAATTTTCTACGCATCACCAAGATCAATCTATGGAGATTCTAGCAACAAGAGAGAGGGGAGTGTATCTTCATACCCTTGAAGATCGCTATGCGGAAGCGTTGCAGGAACACGGTCGGTGGAGTCGTTCACGAAGCGATTCAGATCACGGCCGAATCCGATCTAAGCACCGAACAACGGTGCCTCCGCGTTCAACACACGTGTAGCCCGGTGATGTCTCCCGCGCCTTGATCCAGCAAGGAGAGAGGGAGAGGTTGGGGAAGACTCCGTCCAGCAGCAGCACAACAGCGTGGTGGTGATGGAAGAGCGTGGCACTCCAGCAGGGCTTCGCCAAGCACCCGAGAGACGAGGAGGGAGAGGAGTAGGGCTGCGCCAGGAGAGAGGAAAACTCATGTCCTTTGCACCCCCAAAACCCCCACTATATGTAGGGGAAGGGGAGAGGGGGTCGGCCCCTCTAGATCCCATGGCGCCTTGGGCCCTTGAGGAGGGGCGCACCAGCCCACTAGGGGCTGGTTCCCTCCCATATTCAGCCCATCAAGTCCCCCTGGGCAGGTGGCCCCACCTGGTGGACCTTCGGACACCTTTCGGTGGTCCCGGTACAATACCGATAACCCCCGAAACTATTCCGGTGAATGGAACTGGACTTCCCATATATAAATCTTTACCTCCGGACCATTCCGAAACTCCTCGTGACATCCGGGATCTCATCCAGGACTCCTAACAACAGTCGATAACCACACACTTCCCTTATAACCCTAGCGTCATCGAACCTTAAGTGTGTAGACCCTACGGGTTCGGGAATCATGCAGACATGACCGAGACAACTCTCTGGCCAGTAACCAACAACGGGATCTGGATACCCATGTTGGCTCCCACATGTTCCACGATGATCTCATCGGATGAACCACGATGTCGGGGATTCAATCAATCCCGTATACAATTCCCTTTGTCAATCGGTATGTTACTTGCCCGAGATTCGATCGTCGGTATCCCAATACCTCGTTCAATCTCGTTACCGGCAAGTCACTTTACTCGTTCCGTAATGCATGATCCCGTGACTAACTACTTAGTCACATTGAGCTCATTATGATGATGCATTACCGAGTGGGCCCAGAGATACCTCTCTGTCATACGGAGTGACAAATCCCAGTCTCGATTCGTGCCAACCCAACAGACACTTTCAGAGATACCTGTAGTGCACATTTATAGTCACCCAGTTACGTTGTGACGTTTGGTACACCCAAAGCACTCCTACGGTATCCGGGAGTTACACAATCTCATGGTCTAAGGAAATGATACTTGACACTAGAAAAGCTTTAGCAAACGAACTACATGATCTTGTGCTATGCTTAGGATTGGGTCTTGTCCATCACATCATTCTCCTAATGATGTGATCCCGTTATCAATGACATCCAATGTCCATGGTCAGGAAACCATAACCATCTATCGATCAACGAGGTAGTCAACTAGAGGCTCACTAGGGACATGTTGTGGTCTACATATTCACACATGTATTACGGTTTCCAGTTAATACAATTATAGCATGAACAATAGACAATTATCATGAACAAGGAAATACAATAATAACCATTTTATTATTGCCTCTAGGGCATATTTCCAACACCATGATGGGGTGCCAGCGGACGGACGCGGATCTTCCGTGCCCTCTTGTTCAACCGTGCAGCCGCCCGGCGCCACAGAAGATCCCTCGGCCACCCTGATCCATGCAGCCGAATCTGCATCGGGATCAGTTGTGCCAGGGGGAGCATCAGCCCAATCTTCTGTGGCCATACCTGCTGCATCTCATCCTGTGCCACGGACACGACTTCAAAAAGGGGTAATTTAGCGAGTTAATTATAAAACTAAGTTTGGCTTGGCATGCTCCACAGGTGAATCTAATAATCTGCAAGAGGCACTTGGTGATACACGGTGGAGAAAAGTTATGGAGGAAGAGCATATAGCTCTCCTGAAAAATAAAATGTGGCATCTAGTTCCCCCACGGCAAGGTAAAAATTTGATTGATTGCAAGTGGGTTTTCAGAATTAAGAAAAAGTCTGATGGACCTATAGACTGGTTGCAAAAGGCTTCAAACAAAGATATGGCATTGACTATGAGGACACATTTAGTCCGGTTGTAAAGGCTGCCACTATTCGTCTTGTGTTGTTCATTGCTATTTCCAGGGAATGGAGTCTTCGACAGCTAGATGTACAGAACACGTTCCTTCATGGTGTTCTGGAAGAGGAAGTCTATATCAAACAACCTCCTGGGTTTGAGAACAAAAACTTGCCTCATCATGTCTGCAAACTTGATAAAGCCATTTATGGTCTGAAGCAAGCTCCTAGAGCGTGATACTCACGACTCAGTCATAAGCTGCAATCACTTGGTTTTGTTTCTTCCAAGTCTGACACATCACTGTTTATTTATAATAAGTCAAATACATCAATATTTGTGCTTATTTATGTGGATGATATTATTGTTACTAGTTCATCTGATGATGCAATAGCAGGACTGTTAAAAGATCTGAGTTCTGAGTTTGCTTTTAAGGATCTAGGAGACTTGCATTTCTTCCTAGGCATTGAGGTGAAAAGGCATGGAGATACACTTTATCTATCTCAGGAAAAATATGCAACTGATCTGGTCAGAAGAGCTGGCTTGCAAGGACGTAAACCATCACCAACTCCATTATCCAGCTCAGAAAAACTATCCCTTACAGAAGGAGACCTATTGAATTAAGAGGACAGCACCAACTACAGAAGCTTGGTAGGTGCTCTTCAGTACTTGACTCTCACAAGGCCAGATATATACTTTGCTGTTAACAAAGTATGCCAGTTTCTTCATGCTCCTACAACTATGCATTGGACAGCTGCCAAGCGTATAGTTAGATATGTGAAGCATACTTTGGGCATTGGTCTTACTTTCAGTAAGTCTTCATCTACTCTTGTCAGTGCTTTCTCAGATTCTGACTGGGCAGGATGCTTAGATGATAGACGTTCCACTGGTGGATTTGCTATATTTTTTGGACCCAACTTGATATCTTAGTGTGCAAAGAAGCAAGCCACAGTTTCCAGGTCAAGTACAGAAGCAGAGTACAAGGCGTTGGCAAATGCAACAGCAGAAATAATCTGGATGCAGTCCATGCTGAAAGAACTAGGTATAAAATGCATTCAGCCTCCTTGTTTGTGGTGTGATAACCTTGGTGCTACTTATTTATCTGCCAATCCAGTCTTTCATGCACGGACAAAACACATTGAGATAGATTTCCACTTCGTCAGAGAACGAGTTGCTAACAAGCAGTTGTAAATTTGGTTTATACACTCTAGAGATCAAGTTGCAGATGGTTTCACCAAGGCACTACCTACAAGAAGTTTTGAGGAGTTCAAGCATAATCTCAACATGACCAAGTTGTGATTAAGGGAGGCTGTTAAACTCATATATGCGTGTATGATTGTAACAAGGACGTGTAGTCATAATGCACGTATCTTGAGATAGAGTTAGTTTGAATAGGTTGTTAGTATCTAGTATATCTTCTTCCAACCACATGATCTATCTCTATCTCTTTTTTCCTTGTACTCCAAGATTGTATGCCTTATCAGGGAGTCGGCCCCCTGCTATATAACATGGAGCCGTCGCTACTAGGATAGGTACGACGTTACAGCAATTCTCACAGATTGGAATTTTTCTGAAATCCAGTGAAAGAGGAGAATTTCCTCTATGTACATTGGGCCTGTACTCCCATTTCCATGTCTCTAGCCATTTCCACTGCATCGTATAGTGTCTGTGGTTTGAAGGGTTTCAGGTAGTCTTTTATTTCTAGCTTCAGCCCATTGATACAAAATTTGACATAATAACCTTCAATAATTCTCGGGTTCTCCTTTTTTTATGAAGACATCTTTTCTTCAAATTCGTCAGTGTACTCAGAGACAGAAGTGGATGCTTATTTAATAGTAGAACTGAAGTTTTCCACTACTTCATAAGAGCTATCACCTAAAAATCTTCTGACTACCACTTTAAATAATTGTTCCCAAGTAAGATTTTCCTCCAATATGCCAGAATTCCTTAGCCATATGTCAGCTCTGCCAGCTAGATACATCTGGGCATAATCCCATTTGGCCTCCTCGGGCACATATACTAATGAGAAAATTTTCTCAGTAGTTCTCAACCATTCTACGGGGTTGCTACCATCAAATCTAGGAAATTCAAATTTGTGAGCTTTTGCAACGGATCTGTAGAACTGAGCTTCTTTGTCTTGGCATGATGGCCTCTGCTCTGATCAAGGTATTGACCTTGCCTGGGTGTTTGGAACTGGTGGCCTGCTTGTTGGTGCACAACCAGGCCTGGTTCTGGCCTTCTGGGCCTGGATGCATTAATTCCTTGAAAATGAAAATATTATTGTTGGGGTTGCATAGCAGGCTGATAGTAGTATTTATTGCTGATGTATTTCCTTTTGATTGCACTATTGGTATTTAGGTTGGTAATATGAAGGTGGCGGACAATATTGGGGAGGAGGTGCCATGGGTCTTGGTGTTTGGTGTAGTGCAGGATGTTGGTATTCTCTGAATTGTGTTTGATCATAAAACACCTGGTAGTGTCCTTGCAACCCATTGTCCTCCTATGAAGGGAAGTAGTGACCTTGTTGATCCACGTTATGATGAACGTTGTTAGGGGTGGGTTTCTGGTTGTGTTTCTCCCCAGTCAGCAGTTTGCATCATGTGTTCGTGCCCTCTGCGCCGCCACACTGGTGTGCCTCTGTCCAACAGTGGAGAATGGTGCTCACCTGGCTGCCTTGAGTGCACTTAAGAGGTGGTTGTTGTGGTCGTTGGGAGTGAGTTGGGGTTGGTGTTGCTGATTCTGTGCATCCTTCTCTCTTTCATTTTCCTGTCTAGCTTGAGGAGATGCGCTCAACCTCTCATCCATCCGCAACATCAATTCCTCCAAGCGTGTCAACTGCTTCTTAAGCTCCGCGACTTCGAGGCGTATGCCCTCCATTTCAGTTTGAAGAACGTCATCCACCTTTTCGTCCAATTGATCCATGTCCAGCTTCATGGTTACGACCTCGGACGCGTCTGCCTTGTCATCACCCTACGATTTCAACATTTGGACTGAGATTTTGCTCCGGAATTTCACCGCAAGCACAAGCCTTAGAACCCTCGAGAGATCTCAAGTCACAGCCGCCACCAGCGCTCCTCTCCGCCGTTAGCACACGGACTCGCTTGGGTCGCGGTTTTTTACCGCCATGGGAGAGGCTCGCCAGCAACCATACCTAAGCTACCAGCATGTGCCCAAATTTTTCTACCACCGCCTTCACGCCATTGTTTTCAACACCTCCGCCGCTCCCGCGAGGACTGATAACATCTAATACCAATTTGTCAGATCCTACTGAGGATTGACAAGATCAAACACACAAACACGAACTAGGATTTAGATAAACTCCCGAACCGGAGGCCCTTCGATTAATGGGGGAATTTCTACTGTAGCTATGAAAGGGCAAAGCTAGGGTCTGATAAGCAGATATGTACATTGGATGCCCTCTCGCACGCAGCGGGGGCTCACAGTGAGCAGGTGAAGGTAAAAACTAAATAAAACGGAAATGTGACGTATGTCAGTTAAACGCCATGTGGTCTCTATCCAGCCGTTGATCTCCTCTTCCTTCATCCGAGCCGTGCGATGACAGTTAACTGTAGCCCAACCGATACGCTACAGATAACTGAATTTAGGTGACACTTGGGTTCAGTCTTCAGGTAGCTGACACCCTCCCGGCGCAAAACTCCAGCGGCCAGCGAACACCGCTCCTCCCAGCTCCGCGGCACGCACCACGAAATTACATACCGTGAATCCTTGGCCAGCCGGGTGCGCCCTCGGGGAAGACGGATTGGAGTCCGCCTAGCCCTCTGAATCAGACTCCTCGCCGGCAAGGGCCGAGAACCGGCTCCGCGCTGCCGCCACCCCCGTCCCGGGGCGCGACCATAGGGGCGGGCAAGCAAGCGCTGCCCTCGGGCCTTGTCCCACCAGCTCCCAGCCGGCGCCGACTCCCGTCGCCCGCTCGACGCCATCCGAGTCGCCATTCCAATCGCCAGGACGTACACGTAACGTTAGCTGGGAGGCATCAGTTCCTGATCACGTGCAGATGTCGACGGAAGATGTATTGCAGATATAGCAGATCAAAGTCACTGGATACAGTTCATGGCGATGGATACGCATAGGAGGAACTGAAATTACACGCAGTGAAACAGAGTTAACTGTAGCCGTTGTTACCCCGAAAAAGAAGAAAATTTCAGTTAACTGAACTGGTTCGCGCCTTGATACTTGTATAAGAATTTCTTCAGGTATGTTCAGAGACGGGAATTTCAGAGAACTAGTATAAGAATTTGCAATGATGACCACTTGTAAAATGTAAGCTTAAGCTGAATAATCAGTAGCAAGGAAGCTCACTCATTTGGTTGAACTGAAACTGAACCAGTCGAACACTTGAGGCAGAATTTTAGAGTCGGAAAAGAACCAAAGACTAACGGATATATATAGTTTTATTTACTGATGCCATAGCACTGACAAGGAAACAAGCACAAGTCTGTATCTAAACAAGCACAAGCATAGAGGTGTTGATGTTTCATAGCTGGAGCGCCTCCTAGCCGCCCGTCTCCCAGGTTGCTGTCGAATTCTTCAGAGAAGGTGTCGATTTCTTCAGGTGTGTTCAGAGACATGTAGTAAAGAGAACTAGTGTCCTGACAACTGAAACTAAATTCTTCGAGCACTCATTCAGTTTAACTGCCGAACATACGAGGCAAAACCAAAGCATTCACAGCCTTAATTATTCTCCATGCTGAATCACTTATGAACGACAAGCATATGCAGCACTGAATCTGTTATATATATTGGCCATAGCATATTACTAGAATTTACAATAATCATCACTCATAAGCTTACACCAGAACAGTAGCAACTAAATTCTGATTACTCATTTGGTTGAACCAAAAGTCAAACACTTGAGGCAAAACTAAAGCGTCAGGAAACCAAAGCATCCACAGCCTATTCTACACGCCAAATCATTTACCGACGATAAAAGCGTCAGGAAGATATAAAAGGACTGATAACATCTGTTATATGTAGTATTGGCCAGAAAGATAAAAGCGTAAACAGTAGTAGGAACTAAACTCTAAGTAGTCATTTGGTTGAACTGAAAGTAAATGAATCAAACACAAAGAGCCAAAAACCAGTTAAAATAAGGCAGGCAAAAAAACTAAAGCGTCAGAAAAGAGCCAAAGATTAAGGAATCAGACTGCACCCTGAACTGAATGCCATCGATCCCCAGCAAGTATAGTTTCATCTACTAAGTGGCAAGGAATCAAGTCCTACAAGTATATGTATAGTTTCGTCGATCTACTCAAGTTTATAGTTTCATCGATGGAGTTTATAGTTTCATCAATCTACAGCAAGTCTCGCACGTGGGCTGCAGCCCGCAATAACGATATCCGCAATAACGGCATCCACTTGGTCGCGGGGCGTGGCGGGGGTAGAGCGTGATCAATGGCCGCTGCTGATCAATGGCAATACCCTGAGCCTGAGCCTTCTGAGCCTTCTGAACCAGAGCCTGAGGCTGAGGCTGAGCCTTCTGAGCCTTCTGAACCAGAGCCTGCTCCTGAGCCAGAGCCATAGCCTGAGCCATAGCCTGATAAGCCTGATCCTTGAGAGCCTGAGCGTCAGCCCGAGCCTGAGCCTGAGCCGCACTGGCATTGCCGATCTGCATGCGAGCCCTGTAGACCTCCCTGTTGTAGCGAGCCGTGTGGTAGCAAGCCTCGCAGATGGGCAGGCAGTCCCAAAGCGTGCCCGCGGCATTGTTGCAAACAACGCACCATGGGCTCATTGCAGACTGTGCCGGTGCAAAGGCAGAGCCGAGAAGAAATCAATCAGTCGTGACTCGTGAGTTGGTGACTAATATAATGCATCGCAAATTGAATTAAAATTACCCCGTCGCCGTCGGAACTGGCGATCTGGTTCTGGCCGCCGGAGAAGAAAACGTAGCCGCTCGGCACGTCGATGCCGAAGAAGGGCGCACTCCCACCGGCTGCAACAGAGGAATCACACAACAGAAATCCAACTCCGGCGTCAGTGAAGAACCAAGGAACGCACGGGCCACTGCCCACTGGGCCAGAGCCCAGAGAGAGAGAGAGAGAGAGAGAGAGAGAGAATTTCTTGGGATGGAAGGGAACGCACCTTGATCGCCCGGCGGCCGCGGGAGCAACCTCATCGCCAGAACCAAGTCCCCCTGATCCCACCCGCCGGCGCGACCGATAGCTGTAAGAAACGAATGTATCGACCCGGCGCCGCGACCCACAGCTGCAAGAAACCGCTAGCTGTTAGTACAAACAATCCGGCACCCAGGCAACGCGCGCAAGAACCGAGCACGATGCTACCCAACCCACCTGTAGTGGCAAGATATCGGTGCAGATGCTGTAGAGGCCTGTCCCAGCTGAAGATTTTGCTGTGGCAAGCATCGCACAAAGGCAGCGGGGTTCCCACCCGTGACCCGTGTACCTTGCACGGTCGCCGCGGTCCACAGCCCTGCTGTGGGCGTTTTGCAAATACTGCACTCCCGTACCGTGGAAGCCTCCCCGGTGTAGGCTACAAAAGAATTACAGACCAAGAAATCAATGTCGGACGTCAACGAACCATGAACCGCGCGCACGAACCAGAGACACGGAATTTGGCGCTTTTCTTGGGAGCGGAACGCACCTGGATCTGGATTATTGTCCAGAGTCGGCTGGAGCATCGCCGCCGGTGGCCTCGAATACATCTGAGAGAATCCCCCGTGCCCGTGAGCTGCAACAAACCAAGGTTTAATTCCTCACACATGTTATTACTAGAATACAACAAGCCTTCTTCTCCACCGGCTGCAACAGAGAGAATTACGCAACAGAAACCAAGAAATCCAACTCCGGCCGGCGTCAATGATGAACCGGAGAGAAAGAGTTTTGCGCAACAGAAATCAAGAATGGGTTGGGAGGGAGGGAACACACCAAACTGCGAGAATCCCCCGTACCCCGCCCCTGACCCACCTCTAGCGAACTGTGGGTTGGCGATCTGGTTCTGGCCGCCGAAGGGCGCACTCCCACGGGCTGCAACAGAGAGAATTACACAACAGAAACCAAGAAATCCAACTCCGGCGTCAGTCAAGAACCAAGAAGCGCACGGACAAGCAGAGAGAAAGAATTTTGCCATTTTCTTGGGAGGGGAGAGAACGCACCTTGATTGCTCAGCGGCTGCTGTACCGTCGTCGTCGTCGTCGTCGTCGTCGTAGGTATCCTCAATTGCGACTGAGAGAGCCCCGTCCCGCCCCCGCCACCGGGAGCTGCAAGAAACAAAGGCATCGGATGTTACAATCCAAGAAGCGGGCACCAACGCAAGAACCAAGGACGCCGGTTTCTTGGGCACCTACCTCCACTGAACTGGTAAGAGACGCCGGGTGGAAGCTCCTGCTGAGTCCCGCCGCCGCCGGCAGTCTCCGTCCGCCCTGAAGTCCGCGACGAAGTACCGGCAGTGTCGTCGACGGCTTCAGTCTCCGTCCCCGCTGCACCGTGACGCCGCCGCTGCCATGGCTTATAGCGGGCGTCGGCTTTCCCCTTCCCCTTGTCCGCCATCTCGCCCAAGAACCGCTGGCGCACGGCGCACTACCCCAGATGAAGAAGAGAGGGAGAGGGCGGATGGGAGAGGAGGAAGGCGAGGCGAGGCGAGGCGAGGCGAGGGAGGCTAGCTATATAGTCGACGACAGCAGAGGAGAGCGTCTCCCGTCCCGCTGCAACCGATCGAAGCAGAGAGAGATTCCTTCTGCGGTTGGTCGTCGGTTGGTTTTGGAGGGAACAACACGGGCGGGAGGAAGGAAGAGCCTCAGAAACGGGCCTAATGCAATTCTGATAGCCCAACCAACGGCCCAAATCATCAACAGCCCGAGGCCAAGCCGATGCTATCCAATTTTATAATTTTCTTTCTTGGAATTCTAGAGAAACTATTCCGTTATTTTCTACTCCCTCCGTCCGAAAATATTTATCATCAAAATGGATAAAAAGGGATGTATTTAGAATTAAAATACGTCTAGATACATCTCCTTTTATTCATTTTGATGGCAAGTATTTCCAAACGAGGGAGTACCAATTAAGTTTCAGCGTTTCATTCCAAAAAAAAAAAAACAGTGTTCCAAATGAAAATAAATGGCACTGGACTTTTTTAATCTATTTGTCAGACTGCTCACAAAATGAAACTACCAATAAAAGGTTTACCGTGAACGCGTTTGTATAGCCCACATGGTTGTGGCATCGGTCGACTGGCCCTTGTTCTCTGGCAGGTTGTGTCGGGACTCCTTGTTCGGGCAGGCGGTTATTGTAGGATTAATCCAGGTTAATGGCCTCTCATGACTTGCATTAGTGCACGTCTCTGAAATGTATGTCATTAGTACTCCCTTCGTTCCCAAATATAAGGTTTTTTTAGAGATTTCAACAAGTGACTACATACGGAGCAAAATGAGTGAATCTACACTCTAAAGTATGTCGATATACATACGTATATTGTAGTCCATTTGAAACCTCTAAAAAGACTTATATTTAGGAACGGAGGGAGTACATGATATGAGAAAAATATTTTGCAATTTTTTTGGTGGTTTAGCACAGGTTTTAAAAAAAACTAGATATTAGGTGATGCTATATCGGGAAACTCCATGAGCATTAGCCTTTTGAATCCTCTTGGAAACAAATTAGGGGTGGCATGGGCATCCTCAGGCTTGTATCTCTTGCTCTCCTGCACTTCTTACTCTTGATATCAATGGATCCCCTAGATACAAAAAATTTCATCAAAAAAAACCTTAGGGCCTTTGGTTTGGAGAATTCTAACTCGAGAATAGGGAAAACATATGAACATGAATAGGAATGCATGCACAAAACAGAGAATTGATGAACTTGGGTGTTTAGTTCACATGGATTGGAAAAACATAAGAATCCTACAAAACATACTCAAATCAATGTCAACCACATGAAATCGTATAGTTAGAATGCTATTATGCCACTAGGCATCTTGGTCTCGTTCTTCATGTATAGGAATTTGAAAAGGAGATCCAAGTGGATGTTAGAATTCCTACTTTTTTTCCCATTGAAACTAAGATTAAAGGAAAAGTTCCTTATTTTTCAATAGCCCCATTCCTTTGAACTGAAGGCATGAATAGTGCCAAAAAATCTAGGTTTTCCTCTTCTTTTCCTCTATTGGGAGTGTTAGTAATATCGAGTTACAACTAGAGGTGAGGTGACACTAGTCAAAACCAAATTGATGCAAACTTCAAATCCTGTTCACATTTCTTCAAATATATAATAGTATGGTTAGGTTGAAATTTCAAGGTGTAATCTTTGATTGGTCATTTATTAAATATTTCTGAGCTAATAAAAGTTAACTTTTAATGTCTTTTGTTACCAAAACTCTCTTGAGAAATACTCCCAAACTACACTGACCCTGAGCAGGTTTATTTACTTATCTACACAGTGCATTTAGTACAATTAGATGATACCCCGCGCGTTGCTGCGGGAATCTGTTGTGTATTTTCAAAGTAAAATCCACGTCAAAAAGATGAGAATAGTAGGAATCAGTTATAAGACAGTACATTTCCATGAAATGATATTTGTATCGTAAATATAAATTGTATATTAAACTATGGTAGTTGTAGTTAGAAGTAGAAGCCATATTTTTTGTAGTCCGGCACTGAATGTAGTGCATTATTTGTTGGAAAATAGGCAATCCTGAAGCATCCTCTACATTAAGCAACATCACCATCAACAGAACATCAACAAACTTGCAATCATGACGGTTTGAAGAAGTTAATTGTAAGTTCCTAAAATAATAAGATGTTAGAAAGCACAATCTAGAACGTGAGTGAAGATAGCAATATAGCCCAAGAAATGGAACAGTTCCGGCAGAGTCCGCTTCTGAATATAGTGAAAAGACCATAAAATTGAATAACATCAGGTAAATCACTCAATCTAGGATCCCTTGGTAAAAGGAATAACTCGTAGCAACCCACTGCAAAATAAATGGTATTAGAGGATTACATTAACGTAGTTTATTGTTGAAAAAAAACAAAAATATATTACAATACCTCAACATTGCTGCAGTGCGAACCATGACAGTGACAAAGAAACGGCAATATAACCATGTTGCATAGTTCAGTTAAGCATGAGCAGCAAAAGGCCATTCAAACTCCAAGAGACCAAGAAGTTATTACTTAGCTTCATACATGTAACCAACAAAATAGTAGTAAAATTAAAAGGTGGAGATTTCTCGAGAACATCTCCTCAAATATAAATGCTCGCAGCAAGATTCTTTTGTCATAACACAAATTGTAAGTTGGATCATAAATGTGTCAATCTCTATGTACACACTCTTCGGACCCAAAATAAACCCCACAATGTCCTGAAAGATGTTGAAGCCCCCCAAGGTTTATTGGTTCAAAGATACTCCCTGAAAGATGGGTCGCTAGATGCCACTTATTTGAAAATAGTAACTAAACCTGCAAGGTACCAAGAAAGGAATGTCAAAAGCTTACAATTATGGATAAAGGTCAAATTTGATACTTGCAAATATGATAAGAATTCTGCTGTGTTAGTGAACATCTTCTTGAGAGGTTAGTGTTGGATTGATACCAAGAACATTGATCAAATGAGTTGTAGAGAAATCGATAGATATCATACCGCGGAACTGAAGATTTCAGATGGCTTCATGGACCTAACTAACCCTGTGAAGTTGCATATGCATGCGATGTTTCTCAGTAGCAGCATCTACGGTTGGTCGAGGGATTAATTAGAAGATTTCAATAAAAATATTTATTAGTAACTTGTGATCAACTAACGGCACCTTTTCTGTGTACACTTTGCATGCCAATCAATGGCACCAAGTGGGTGTGTTGGAACCGCGTGGTCGCGAAAGAGTCTTCTCGGAATCCAATTGTCAGTCCACACTCTAATATTTGTACTTGGAAGAGTGCATTTTTTAATTGATTGACTTTTTCAAATCTGTCAAAAAATGGTAGACGGTTATTTTTCGAGCAGGCACTGCTAGTTTTTCCTAACGGTTTTTTTTGGAGAATCATTTTCTGTTTATTTAATTTTTTACATGGATGACTTTGTCACTTTGAGTTACACAAAGGATGTGTTGTTTTCAATCCGGTCAGCTTACTTTGTGTGGAATCACCAACATGGGAGGAAACTACAACACACAAATGGAATGGGACGCTCCACTCTTAACCCCATTTGGTGTAACATCTGGAAGCTTTCTTGTCCGGCAAAGGTTAAAAAAAAAATTGGCGTATGTTGTATGGTACCTTGTTGTATCGTGTCACTCTTGCCAATAGACACCTGAAAGTTTTCCCCAAATGTCCCCCTTGTTCAGCTGGTCCAGAGGATACAAAACACTTGTTGTTTCTATGGTAATATTGCTAGGGATGTTTGGAAAAGGCCAGGAATTGACCAAATTATTAATAGAGCCTGTGAGGTTGACCATGCTGGTGAGGCAGTCCTGAAATTCTTACTTCAATTACCAGACCAGGATTTATCCAGCTTGGGCCTTCTGGAAGCTTGGGAGATGATCACCATTACGGTTTGGTATTTATAGTGGGTAAGCCATAAGTTGGTTCTTGAAGGGGTAGTTCAAGATCCTTTTCAGGTTACTACGGGGACTCACACCATTACCGCAAACTATGTTACCGTCGTCCTATCCAAAGGCTACCATGAGAAAACAGGGATTAATCTTCGCCTAGGGCTTTTGTCAAATTTAACCTTGACGCTTCATTTGATCAAGACTTGCTTAGGGGTACGATGGGGCGGTTTTAAGGGACGATAAAGGAAACTTCATCGCTGGAGGGAATGAAAAAATCGACGACTGTGAGGATGCCCTAATGGTTGACGTTTTGGCGCTCATATTCTGTATTGCCCTTGCGCAAAGGATATAATGCAATCTCTCCTTATTAATTCTGACAATTTGGAGGTCATTAAAAAGATGAAGATGAGTGATCATTACTCGAGGGTTACTGCCATGATTTTCGACGATCGCTACCATCTTGTTTGTGATTTTACTATATAGCTAGGTTCGAACATTGTAATAGGGACATAAATAAAGTTGCTCACTAGTTTGGTTAAATTTTCTTTGACGCTGGACTGGTTTGACAGTACAGGAATGATGCGTTATAGCGACAGCAATTCCTAGCGCTTCCACCCAGGCGCCGCCACTGCCTTCTCCACCAGAAAAAGATGCTGGCGGCCGGCGCCGACCGCACCTTGCCGCCCGGGGCGACGGCGCTGGAGATCCCTACACCCTCCGACCGCCCCGCCTTTGTAACCCGCCCGTCCTATGGCAACATCCCTCCGGCCGCCACCGCGGTCTACCTGCCGCCGGAGATGCTCACGGAACCCCGGGCCACAAGAATCAAGGCGTACCTCAACTTCACCGCCGACCCCGTGGCGGAGTACTACGCGCGGCGCCTCGCGTACGCCTACATCACCCCGCCGGAGGCCCCGTGCCGCGCCAAACCGGGGCCCTTCATCCGCCGCGTCTTCCGCACCCTCGCCCTCGACCTGCCGCAGAACTTCGAGCTGCTCCCGCCCGCCCGCGGGCCGCGGCGCCGACGCGACCGTGAGGTTCCGCACGCCCGACTTCCGGGAGGCGGCCCTGGGGCGGCAGCCCTTCGTGCTCGACGGCGTCACCGTGAAGCTCCTGCGCGATGAGGAGACCCCCGGCGTCCGGCGCGCCTCGAACGACTACATCGTGCACGCCGCCCTGCGCGACTACCCGATCGAGCAGCGCACGGTGGAGTGGATCAAGAGCAACTGCTGCAGATTCGGGTACGTGCGCGAGATCGATCCGGCCTGCTACGCGGCGCCGGACCTCGCCACCGTCCGCGTCGTCCTTGAGCTGGAGCACCCTCGAGAGATCCCCCACGAGCTCCGCATCGACTACTACGACGAGTATGGCTCCACCAGCGTCGTCCCCGTCGAGATCCTCAGGGTTTGGCACCGCTCACACTCGTACGACGCCAATGGACAGTACGTGCCTCTCTTCCAGGCCCAGGTTGAGGCCGCTTGATGAATCTCAAGCTCCAACAAGCTTGCTTCTTTTAATTAGAGCCGTGGCCGGCAGTTCTTCGGTTAAGTAGATATGATCATATGAGTAGATAGTTCTTCAGGGAATGTGATGCATGTCTAGCATTGTACTGGGCCTGAGGGCATCTCCAGCCGTTCGGCCCCCAGGGCGCCTAAATAGAGCGGCCTTTGGGCGTGCCGGCGCTAGTTCGGCCCTTGGGGCGACCTAACTCCCAGTCACGCCCCCACGCGCCGGCCCCAGAATGCGGGTTCAAACTTGGTCGTTCCCGCTCTCAAAAGACGCCGCAAATCCGGCGATCGGACGTAGTCTGGCGTTACAAAAAACAGAGGGCCGCCGTGTGCAACGATTCACTCGGCTTGGTCGGCTCCAGGCGTTGGCGGAGTCGGCGTGCGCGGGCTCGTCGGTGTCGGACCTGCTCCGTCGCAGGGCTGCGTCGGCGCGGCTTCGGCACTGCTGGGCGGCGATGTAGAGGCGCCGTCCGGGCTTGGCGTCCGTGTGGTCGTGGGCGTCATCGGCGTCGTCGGCGTTGCCGTCGGCAGCTCGTTCAGGATGAGTCCGCGCTGCACCAGGTACTACGCCTTGAGCTTCTCGTCGTTGCTCTCGAGCATGTCCGCCCCGCTCATTAGAAAAGCCATGTCGGTGTTCCTCTTCTTCGCGGCGACGTTCGTCCGGAGCAGGTCGAGCTTGATGGCGTTGTTCTTCATAAGCGACGACCACCGCGCCTCGGTCTTCTCTTCGCGTAGGACGGCCCGGGCCTGGGCGTCGGCGAGGCAATGCTCGATGGACTCCTGCACTCGCGTGGTTGCCGCGTCGGCGCTTTTCCCCTTCTTTGCCAACTTGTGGCCGTCCGGCCGTCCCTCTGACGCGCCCGGAGTCGTCGCGTCTGGCTTGTATGTCTCCTTGGCCTTGTCGAGGGCACGCCGGACTTCCGCCCACTTCTCGCACTTGTCAATGCGCTTGTAGACGTGGAGGTGCTTGAAGTCGGCGTCTTGGTTGTCGCCCCGATACATGGCGAACATACGCAGCAGCTGCGCGGAGAGACAAACAGTTGGCGGGCGGCGGGCGTAGGGGACGAAGATATGCGGGCGAACGGCGTGCGTACCTGATCCTCAATGCTGGCACCGCTCTCCGGGCGAGCCGCGACCTCCTCGACGATTCCATGCCATTTGTTGCACGCCAACTGGATACGCCCCCAATGGTTCGCCATCGCCTTGGAGCCGCGCTGCATGTACACGCCTTTGAAGTAGGGGTCGACGAGCTTCCGCTCGTCGAACTCGGTCTTGATGCGGTCCCAGTACGTGTCCAAGCTCTGGTTCGCGCCGGTGGTCGGGTCGAGGCAGACGACTTTCCATGCTTCGGCGAGGCATTCCTCCTCCTTGGACGTCCACTTGATGCGCGGTTCGCCTGACCTAGCCGCCCGCTTCTTCTTCTTCTGGCGCCCCTTCGTCGGAACAGGAGCCGGTTCCTCTTCCTCCTCCTCCTCCTCCTCCTCCTCCTCCTCCTCCTCCTCGTCCTCCTCCTCCTCGGGTTCCTGCGCGTCGTCGCCGTAGACGTAGCCGAGCTCGGCCTCCATGTCGCCGTTGAGGTCCACTACCTCGTCCTTGGTGGCGAACCCGGGAGACTTGGCGCCGCGGTCGATCCTGTCGCGATGATGTCGTCCATGTCGGCTCCCGTGTCGTCGGTGTCGCCGAGGTGCGAGAAGGGTAGCGGTCCGCGGTAGAGATGGGGCGTCGGTGTGGACGCGTAGGAGGCGGGCGACGAGTAGTTGTATGAAGGGTACTGCACGCCGACGAAGGCGGGCGAGGGCGTGCGCGTAGCGGGGTGACCATGAGGGAAGGTCACGTTTGGGTTGAACCCGCCGTGCGCGTCGCCATCGGCGTAGCCGGGCGACGATGAACCCCATGGAGATCCGGCGCCTTGCTGTCCCCAGGGCACGTACTGGGCGTGGCTGACGACGGGTGGATTCATCCCCGCCTGGTCGACCGATGAGGAAGACGCCGCCGCGCGCGCCGCGTTGTCGCGGGCCTTCTTGGCTATGGCCCTGTTCCGCCTGTCGGCGGTGACCGCTTCGCGCCGCTGAACTTCCACCCTCCACTCGGCGTTCGACAGGCCCGGTGGCGTCGATGGCGGCGCCCTCGGCTTCCTCTGCTTCGGCTGGACCACGGCGCCAGTCGCGGTTGCCGCCGCGCGCGGCATGGCGTACTTCTTCGGCGGCATGGCGTGCTTCTTCGCGGCGAGCGGGAGGGGGTTTGGCGGGAGAAAGGGATAGAATGGCGGGAGGAAGGCGAGCGAGCGGGAGAGATGCGAGGGAAAAGCGTCAAGAAATGGCGGGAAAAGACCCTCGGGTCGCTTCCAGGGTGGGCCCACGCGCCTTTTTCGCTTGCGCCGGCTCCCCAAGCGCCCCCCAGGGCGCCGGGTTCGGCCTGGGTCCGCCGGCACCAGTTTTGGCCCGAGCCGGCGAAAAACGGGCTTCTGGGGGCGCGACTGGGGCCTTTTTTTAGCGCCGGCGCGGCAAAATCACTTGGGGAGGGCCTGTTGGGGGCGCGGCTGGAGATGCCCTGAGCTTTGGTCGGAGCTACCTTAGCTGCAATCATGCACTATTTTGTATTTTTGTTATGAAATCTGGGTTGGGGAGAGGCAATCAAAAGGATTGGAACATGAAACATCAAAATGTTGCAGGAGTAAGTCAAGCTGTATGATCATGTCTTTCTCTATGAAGCAAGTAGAGCCGTAGCCAGGTTAGTTCTTTATTTAGTTCTCCAAAACTTCTACTAGTACTTAATTAGCTGCTAGGATGTGTGTGGATGGTGTTTGGGGCTTAATCAGTGGTCGAAGCAACTGTACTTTGACTGTAGTCATGCAAGGTTTTGCCGTTTTGATATGAATTTGGATTGGAGAGAGGCAATTAAGAAAGCTGGAACTTGAAACTGTTTGTAGGAGCAAGTCAATCCATACGATCCTGTCTTTCTCTATGCTTCTCTGAACTTACTGTAACAACATATACTGGAGTTATTCTGCAAATAGAGCTACTTTAGGTACCAAACCAGATGAGTATAGCTGTTACATCCTCTGCAAATAGTATCACCATTGGTCAGTGTGGATGTTTCTCTTGCAGTCTTGCTTAGGTCCACGTTTTCAGACAACAACAGAAAATATATCCTAGAGTTATTTGGGTAAGGGGTAAAGGGTAATTTTGTTTGGAGATTTAGTATATGTAGTTAAAATTACCAAAAGTTTGACAGCAAAGCAACAAGACACAGTCTGAGCTTGTGTACTTTTCCTCTGTCCGAACTGAAGAAGGTGGTCTGTATTCGTGTACTTTACATCTATCTGAAAAAGGTGAAACCTGTACTCTGTCTTCAAGTCCAAACTGAATCAACTCTAACTGGTTAACGAGCACAGCAACTGAAACATGGAACTGTTCAAAAAAAACGCAGAGCATTCACATAATTAACTCTGACTAATCGCTCGGAAGAAGCATTCCATTAACTGTGTGGTATCTCTGGCAATTGTTCATGACTAAAATCATGGCATTTCTCAGTATCATTACTAAATGTACATTCAGAGAAAATTAAAGAAGTGTTTGTCCTAGCGAGCAAGCTAGCCAGCTAGGCCATTCTTGTCATGACTTCCTGCAGGATGAGCTTGGTATCAGCGTAGCAGGACCCGATGTCGGCGTCGTCCTTGGTGGTGACGGCGGCCTGCAGCCTCTCGAAGCTGTCGAAGAGGCGGTTGGCGAGGCCGAGGAGCGGCGGCTTGGCGTCGGGGTCGGCGGCGGTGATGAGCTTGTCGAAGTCGTAGTAGATGAAGGTGGCCTTGAGGCGGAGGTACTTGTTGACGTAGTTGGAGGCCTCCTTGCCGAGCAGGTCCTCCAGCGCCAGCAGGTCGAAGGCGGAGCTGCGTATCCGGTAGGCGTGCGCCGCGAAGCTCGGCCCGATGTCGGCCATGTAGATGCCGTTCTTCACGAAGGACCGCGTCCCCGACTCGCCATTGTTGATCTCCTCTGCGCCATGAAAGTCTTTGAGGATGATGGAGGTGCTATATATGGTAGGAGTGTGTATGGGAAGGTTGGCGTGTACGTACTGTTGCGGATCTTGGGCACCGGCAAGGGGAACTCGGTGAGCCACCAGCCGTTGTTGGCCGGCTCCGGGTCCTCGTCGGCGTCAGCGGTGGAGCGGGCGGGCGCGGTGTGGAGCACAGGCATGGCGGCGGTGGCGAGGCCGATGCCGAGGCGGAGGCAAGCTGAACGCCTGCCCGTGCCCGACGGCTCGGAGGCGTGGCATGCCACCGCTCTTGGCCTCGGCCTCGGTGACGCGCCGGCGCCGCCGCTGGTGGCGGTGGGGGCGGCCTGCCGGAAGCTTGAGAGGTAGGCGCTTGCCATGTGCGCCGTGGGCGTGGGACTGGATGAAAGGCGAGTGGTGTGCGTTACAAAAGGATGAGGAACGGAGCTCTGAAAAGAAATGATTATCCTTTTTTCTTTCAGAGGTTGTATTTTTACCAAAACTCTCGTGAGAAATACCCCACAAACTACACTGATCCTAAGCAGGTTTAGGCAGGATAATAAAAGGAGATGGTTGCCATTTCTTCATCTACCTAAAATTTATGCTCTCTAATTCTACAGTTCATCTGCCTGAAGTAGAGAATGAAGCAAAACATGTTTTAAAGTTGTCCAGTTTATATTCTTTAAAATACTAGTATGAATTTGGTCCTGCATGCCTTCAAGACTTAGTTCAAGGCCTGATATTCTCCATTTGAAAGCATGGGCATCCTACATTTGTTATAGCCGTAACAGTTGTACATCCTTTTTCCCACGCAAAAAATAAAAAGGTTCATCTTGCAGTTTTCTGTTTGAGAAAAGGGTCTCCCACGATTTGTATCAAGAGAAACCATACTACAAAGTTGTGGTGGATGCATGTTTTGGTTGTCTGAACTCAAATGATGCAGCTTCTGCACAAGAAAACATAATGCCGGAGGCAAATACAAATCCAGTCGTCAGACTGAATGTTCATTCCTCTTGCTTAACCAAGTTCACTAGTTCAGGATCAGGGGCAACGCCCTCTTCATCTAAAAATTCAGTTCAGGATTACAGGAGACAAAAGAAAAAATAAATCCTAGGCACGGTGAGATTGAACATGACAGCTGCCATTTATTTACCTACACAATGTTTTAGTACAATATATATCCTCTCTAATTGGCAAAATTAAAATCACCGTCTCTACCCGTGTATTTCTTGTCATCTGTCTGAAGGTGTACTCACGTATTTCTTTTCATGTGTCTGAAGGTGTACTTCTCATCTGTCTCAAGAAGGTGAAACCTGTATTCTGTCAACTGCACCATTTCAACCCCAAACTGAATCAACTAACCGCATTAACGAATACTGCAACTGAAACAACAAACTGGTAAAAAAAACGTGGAGCATCACATTAGCTCCAGATCCTTGGCGCTGGCCGCCAACCTCGCGTTCTCGCGGTCACGCTTGAACACGAAGTACAGCGGAGTGTAGAACAGGCAGCACAGACCAAATGGAACGATCATCATGGTCAACAGCCCTCTTGAGAGCGCGTATGCCCCTGCCACTGACCCGTCCGCCAGGTTCACAGTCTTCGCGTTGTAACCGTAGACCTTCTCGGTCACCATGCCGACAGCGGGAGCAGCCAGCGACGAGAAGGAGCCCTCGAACGCGCGGTCGAACGCGTAGATCATGGTGCGGTGCTTGGGAGGGACCACCTCTGCGAACATCGGGTTGTTCGCGCAGGTGGCGCACCAGCTTATGGTGAGCCCCATCAGGAACAGCGTGACAGCATAGCTGTACCAGTAGTCGACTGACTGCGGGATGACCGTGAGGAGGATCCATGTGAAAGGGATGCCCATGAAGGCACTGAACTGAGCACACATGATGCGACCTGAATCCGGGTAGCGTCTTGACACACGGTCTGCGATTACTCCACCAAGAAATGATCCACTCGCGCAGCCGATGGCAAATAGGCTGTTTAACCCCGCCGAGCTTTTGTTATCGAAACCTACGAGGTTTCAAGACTTTGTTAATGTTTAACTCCAGCAAGGAGTTATTGTCAATTCAAATATTGGAAATATCCGTTGGTTTGTACTCATACCAATTAGCTCGAACCACATTGTGAAGAAAACGACAGCAGTCCATGGCAAGGAGCCGACTATGCCTTGCAAGACGATGATTTGAAATGTCCGCACTTTCATGACAGATCTTGCTGTTATCCATGAATCGTTCCAGATGGACAGTGGAGGGAAAACACTGTTACCAACCAAACGCGACCTGCCATTTACATGAGATAGCAACATTATGCTTTAAGGACAGATACACGTACTGTTACATCGAAAGTTAATGTAGAATCAAGTGGTCATCCGACACATCAGCTTAGAAAAAGAAAACAAGGTACACTTCCTCAAAATTCCAGCTCAGCTGGATAGTTTAGAGCTGAGAGGAAGTTGAATGAGAAAAGTTGCAAGCATAATGTTTGATATGAAAACAGAAGAAAAAAAATGTCAGCACTTGATCACCAACAATACTATACATGCTAATTACGCTTTCATGATTACATTTGTACTATTAAATGTCTATCAAAGAATTTATCTAAAACCTGAAGAAAACCATACCTCTCATTGGTGTCGTCGTCACCAAAGTTTCCTGGAGATGTTTTTCTAGGATCAACGGTGTAAAAGTAAACAAGAAGCCCAATCAACAAGCTTGCAAACGCGACCACAATAAATGCAAACCGCCATCCAGGAAATCCCCAATAATCCCTTCCAGCCATAACTGTTGCCACAATACTTCCTCCTATACCACCTATTGAGCCAATGAGGCTCAACAAACCAAATCCGGCGCCACGGGTGCCCTCTCTGTAGCTATCAGCAATGAAGGACTGAAGTGATGGTATGACAATGGCAAGTCCGATACCATTTACACCTCTCCAGAATGCAACCTGCTGAAAGTACTGGCTGACACCAACGGCCCCTGTTGATAGAGCCCAGAAGACAGTTCCGATTGCAAGAATAGTGGGGCGGTCATACTGAAGAGCAAGGACACCTGCCAAGGGAGATGCTATGGACTTCAGAAAGTTCATAATAAACGTAAGGTACCCCAGATCAGTGGGACCAGCATCGAAGGCGGCACTGACTTCCTTGTAAACAGCGGGGAGGAGATTCTCATCAGCCCGCTCCATTATGGAAGCCAGGTTGATGAGGATAAGGGAGATGGAGAATCCATATATCATCTTTTTTCCCCTGAAAGAAGGCAGAATAATAATTAGGTAAACATTCCATATACCCCGATGGATGCCACATGACACTAACAGAATCCTGGGGATATTTCTGTGACACAACAGAATAGACATGTTTCAATCCACTATTCACATCATCAGTGCAATTAAGCTTAAATTCACTCCTTAAGTCCTTAGCAAGGATCTATAGGGTATCTCACATGTGCACAGTATGTTTCGAGGCGTGGCAGATGGGTGCAAAAGATCTACAATGAAACGGTTGTAATGAATGAATACTGAACTATGGTCCAGAAAGTTAATTGCATTCACACCACATGGGAATTGTAGACATAATACCTAGAAGGGTTCCTGTTTTTCATGCTTCAAACTATACGCATAAAACCGAGGAATACATATGTAAAACAGAACTAGATATATACAAATATATCAGGTGAGTTTGCCACTAACTGCAAGGGTGTGATGAGGCAACATTCAAAGATTTCCACACAAAACTGCAAAGTAGAGTATTTGAACTGCTATACTAGTTGGTTTAAACGAACGAAGTGTCTCCCCTGGAACTGAAACTCAGGACCTAGTACTATTAGTTAACAGGCCAATCCATCAAAAACAAAGCTATATATGCCGATCGCATGGTGCTTGACGTGATCTCACAGGGGTACCAAGAGTCAGCCGTGGTGGTGGTTGTCATGAGATCCTCGCTTTCAGGCTACATCAGAATCCGAAAAGGGAAGGCAGTGACAATGGAAGAACAAGAATATCCCTGTTTCACTCAAGGATCTGAGAACCGGATCGACAATGATAACGTTCCTCTGTCTCACTTGAATCTCTAGCATTCTGCAGGTGCAGGGAGCTGAGCGCAGCCTCACAGATACCACTACCAGATTCGTGTGGCTTGCACTTAGTGGAGCAGGCAACCAGACCGCACGGCTAAGGTCAACGGGATCAAGCTTGCGGCTGGCGTCCCTGGATCAGATTCACCCCGGCCATCAATCAAAATGGCATTCCCCAAACGCACATCCGAGTCGCTCCCTCGGGCACCTGAATGCATTGCTCAGATACACATCTCCGCATCTGCTTTCAGCGGATACAGAGCCTGATCCACTAATTAATCCTGCTCCATCCAGCCTCATTCGACCGGGTAACGCATACAATCAGTGAAAAATCCCCTATCTTGGCCTAATTAAGTCGAGATGGGTGTCAAATGAACACCATTCACGCATAGAGCTAGTATATTAACGAAAATTCCCCATTGGCCTGACGAAGCTATCTATGCAGCAGTGCTGGAATCGAAGGGGGAGGAGAGGAGCCACCGCGAGTGGAGCCAGGAGCTTACCTCATGCTGGAGGAGCGGAAGGCCAGAGCCTCGCGCGGCCCGCGCCCTGGTAGGGGTAGGCTGGTAGATCCGCGCTTGGGAGGAGAGCCCTCGGTTTCTTGCTTCGCTCCCCGGGTGTTCTGGCCCGGATTGTGGGTGGAAAATCGGAGCAAGCAACGACTAGCGACGAGGGGTAGGACAGGAAACTGTCGGCGTGCGTGGGCACGGACCAATGGAAGGAGCGGTGACGAGGTGGCCTGCTTCCCGGGTCTTGCGTCCCCGTCACCTCCAGTCTTGGCAGTAATGCCCTTGTCTGTGGGATTGTCTACGCTCGGCATGTCTATAAAGTTTACTTTTCTTTTTCAAAAGAATTAGATGTATTATAAAGATTCATCGGAAGTGCAAAGCACCTCAAACATAATAAAAATTACATCGAGATCCATGGACCACCAAACAACCATTGTTGCCGCCAGAATGAGCCACCGATGCGCCGTTGTCGCCGCTCCCATACCGGAGCCGGCCTGACACTATCGATGACAGCCGGGAAGTTTTCGTGCACGCGCCCCTAAGGACCAGCGCCCTGAAGCCGCAGCCGTCGCCTTTGAATCCTTAAATCGATCTGAAGAACCTGACACCAAATATAGCCGTTGCATACGCAAAGTGAGAAACCATAACCTCGCCGCTCGAAGGAGCTGGCAGGAATCTACGTCGAAGTTATGTCTAATCTGTACCAATAGACGGACTTGAGAAGAATCGGAGCCAAGAAGACTGACTCAAAGCAGAAGTGTCATCATCCGTCCAAACACCGTCCCTGTGAGGACTAAAAACCTACCTATCTACTACCCCTGTAAATCTTTGCAAACGCCGTCCTTACCACTTGTTGTTGTCACAGAACAAAAAGCACCATCGCCTGGATAGGCCTTTGTGAGCCAAATAAGAGGTTTGCCATCGGCAAGGCCATTGTTATGGTTGCGCATCGGCTGGGGGTCATCTGACTGCTCAACAAAACTTGGGATCCATCACATGCTATCAATATCATCGAGGCAGAATACTGAAACCATCACCAGCCTCCAACCTTGTTCTTGGACCTTAGTCTTCCCCTAAATAAAGACAACACCGCACAAGATCAACTGCAGACAGAACAAACACCAGTAGATCGATTGCACCAAGCGAACGATGGAATAAGGCTCCCACGAACCCCTCAAGTTCACCATCTAGGACGGCGTCGGGATGGGGGATTTTTTTCCAAACATAGGCGCCAATGCCATCCAAACGCCAATGTAGGACAAACTAATAGCTGAGGCGAAGGGCCGGAGTTTCCCTGCCCTTCCACCATCGAAGCGACAATCATTGGGAAAAGAACCCACAGCCTCGCCGACAGAGCGAGAAAGGAGCTGGTCGCTTCCTGGTTGACTGTTTTGAAGGAAGAAACGAAGCGATATATCAATTTAGGAGTTGTCAACTGCTCGTGTGTTTTAAAGAAGAAGAAACTTAGGCGTGGATCGCTATCTAACAAACCATAATTGTCTTTTCTCTCGAAGGCCTTCTTCCATGGTGTAGTATCACCAGTCTAACTACATGAACCGGTGCATCGCATTGTTGTTCTTTAACAACTCAGTGATCCCAGAAGTTGACATTGAATTTAGCAAAAATGATACAACACTACAAGAAAGACCTAAATTAAAGTGTAAATTACCTAGAAACCCTCTCATCAGGGCCTAGAATAATACAGATAATACAATTGGGTCCTTGTACAAATGACAACCTCGTCGAAGACGCTAGGGCCACCATCTTCGTCACATGCCTTGCCAAACCGAGGGAAAAGGATGAAGATCCTCGGGATGGAGGTTGCGAGAGCGAACCAGAGACATATATCATGTTGATCTTTAGTCGAGGTCGATGCAATAGAAGAAGAATGAGAAAGCACCTCCAAGACAAAACTACACTACCACTATTTTACTCTGACCATTTGATTACCCAGTCAGGAAAATTTAGAGCATGGAGCATGTTTGGATAGTATATTTATTACTCTATCTGCAACATATTAGATGTCATAAGGTCTTATATTATGGGATGGAGGGAGTAATGGGATTCATGCTCTTAGCACATGATCATGCACAGTTTAACACTAAACAAGCTTAGAGAGTGAGGTGTCCCGGCCGAGGGTTCTCTCACAACGTCATTTCCTAGCCTGGTGGGCCGGGCTGAGGACCCCTAGGTCGGTTCCATCCTGAAACACTTTGGGCGGCCCATGATGGGTTATACGAAGACTTCAGAAGACTTGAAGTACAAGCGAACATACCAAAGCCGTGGAGGATTCTACCTCCATCGATGTAGTCGAATAGGATCTATAGCTATAGGACCCTCAGTATGTCATAAGCCGACAGTCGTCGGGCTTGTCGATAGATAACATACAATCTTTTGTATTCACCTGTACTTTGTACACACACCCATCATAATATACACGAGCAGGAGTAGGGTATTATCTCCATCATATGAGCTTGAACCTGTGTAAAACCTTGCCTCATGTTACCATCAAGCCCGAACACCTAGCTGGATACCCTACCAATGGATCTACCAGATTTAGCTCCAACAATGGTGGCCCATGCAAGTCCCGCTTGGTGAACTCAGGTGCTCGATGGGAGTTCAAACCGGTTCTGGTGTGATTTACCGTCGGTCCGGATGTTCATCTTCGGCATTGCCACTTTCGTCGCCGACTCGACTAGCCACCTCGGCCAGGTCAAGGATTACACTATAGGTCGAATCGTGAGATTCGGCAGCCTGGAGTACTCCGCGGATTCCCGCGAAAAGATGATCCTCAAGGGTTTGGCACCGCATCAAATCCAGGAGCAGTTGAAGCTGGTTCTCCCGGACTCGATGTCAGACCGTATCCAATAGAACTCGATTTTTGTAATAAAAGAATAGTCTTAAGGGGGGCTGCAATCCCTAGGGCCCATTTTGCACTGTTATTTTTCTAAAAATACATACAATATATGTAAACTTATAATTGTATGTTATAAATACAGTAATTTTCAATATAAAAATGAACATTTTGATATAGCACATAAATATTTTATTAAAAGCATGAACATTTTAAACTTATATAAGCATTTATTGAAATATATAAAAATATATATCCTTTCTTAAATCATGAACAATTTTATATACTACACGAATCTTTTTTTTAACTGTGAACACTTTCAAACTTACATAAACATTTATTAAAAAAAAAGCCCGAACACTTTAATATACTACATGAATATATTTTTTAAGTGTGAACAATTTTAAATTTCTATAGTCAATTACTAAAATATATAGAAACATATAAAATTACTTTGATATTTTATTAAATATGCAAAGTATTACTTGAATAGTTTTGTGATTTATAATTTAATTATATACTATTCAAGTAATAATTGTATTTTTAAATTATTACTTGAATAGTAGATAAATGTTAAATTAACACATGGTTATTTTTATAATGTGATTAATTTTATTATATATATATTATTTATAACACATTACGTATTATATTTCACTTATATTGTATAGATTAAAATATAGTGCAAAATGGGGTTCATGGACTGCAGCCCACTTAAGACTCAAAGAATATATATCAGATGTATCCACATAAGACATGAAATGCAAGTGGGTTGGGTGGTTAGCACTGGGTTGTCAGGTGGTTAGCACTGGGTTGTCAGATAGACTCATGCGGCTAACTACCATTCACTAGCAGAACGCCCGTGCGTTGCTACGGGCTATTCTCATGTTATCTTCAACACGTGGGCTCAACACAAAAACCCCACCCACAATGCATCTTTCTCTTTTTCTGCCGGGCCCTCCCCTTCCTGGTTTTCCGCCGTAGCGAAACATGGAGGAAGAAAATCCAGCGGGAAGGGGTGGTGGGAGGTGAGACGAAAAAAAGTCAGACGAAAATAAAACATGGAGGGGAGGCTACCAACTCCCCTTTAGGAGTAGAGATATTGACCCGCACACCTTGACTCCGTGATTCAGTGGCTAGTGGCTGAAAGCAGGCCCCACACTACGATGGCGCGCCTCGTTAGCGTCGATTTCATATCCAAATGTGATTTGTACCGTAGTACGCCCGAACCAAGGCGTGGCACCAGTTCGATGTATGCCACAAGTTTTAGCACTAAAATAACTTTCTCGCCAAGTTTAAGCATCACTGGTGTAATTGACTCTTTCCATTTTTCCTTTTAGGTTGTTATTGAACTATTTTTACTTTTTTTTCTTTCCCGGGAGTACACAAAATGTGTACTATTGTTTCATTGTTTTATACTCTCTCCGTCTCAAAATATAAGATCATTAGTGTCAAAATGGTTTTACATTATGGGACGAAAGGAGTAGAAGATGCAACAACCATTACAAGACCCACGCTTTTTCGGCACGGTGAGAAGGAGAGAAACGGGCAAGCGTTTTGGCTCCCAGGAACATTTGCTCCTGGATGATCAGTAAACAGGAAAAAAATATTTTCAAAAATTCTGATTCTTTTTGTAGATGTTCGTGTTAGTGTCACAATCATGCTTGAGGATTTTCATGCAAAGCAGAAGAGTAGTGTTTCATAGGTGAAAAAAAATTGGGATGACATTTTGGGGTGACATTTGGTATTTAAATCTATTTATTTTTGCACATGCCAAAATGTTTAACCTTTTTGTCTAAAAATTTGCATGCAACATCTAGATGTTTTCTTGAACGGAGGCAAAAACTTTGCATTTTCATTAATTAAGAAGATAATTGTTCGGTTAATTACAGGAAAACCAGACGAAAACCGATACATTGAGGGTTAAATCCCACACACAGATTCAACAAGCTAACAAGAACACTGCAGATGGCAAGAACATTGCGGATGGCACACCATAGAAACCATCCCACAAAACATCATGCCGACTACTCCCAAAATATGGGTATATATAGGAGGAAGAAGTAGGTCGGTGGAGCTGCGAGGGGCCCACGAGGGTGGGGGCGCGCCCAGGGGGCAGGCGCGCCTCCCTGCCTCGTGGCCTCCTCGCTTCTTTCTTGATGTCCACTCCAAGTCCTCTAGATCATGTTTGTTCCAAAAATAACTCTCCCGAAGGTTTCATTCCGTTTGGACTTCGTTTGATATTCCTTTTCTGCGAAACACTGAAATAGGCAAAAAACAGCAATTTGGACTTGGCCTCCGGTTAATAGGTTAGTCCCAAAAATCATATAAAATAACATACAAATGCATATAAAACATCCAAGATGGATATAATAGCATGAATACTTCATAAATTATAGATACGTTGGAGACGTATCAGGTGGCAACATGACCATCATGGGAGATGGCAATGAAGGTGCTTCCGGTGGATTTCACAGCAATGAGAGACTTCAACGCAAGAAAATGTCGAGAAAGAAGCCGTTGATGATGATGAGACCACCGTCGACAATGGCACTAGTGAGAACGGAGAGGACACAAATTGAGTGATGTCTTTGTGCATTTTCATTTGTTGGACCAACAACTTCGTTTGAGACAATTGACTTTTGCTTGTAGGATTGAAAACTATGATCGATGATGTACTTTTGTTGCTACAATTATGAAAAATTGATGTGCAAATGCGGCCAGCCGCAGATGAACAGCAGCCGCACGGTGGCCTGCCGGTTTCGCATCTTCAGTTTACATCACCTGTTGGAGCTGCACTTTTATATCTCCATTTTGCATCATCTGTTGGAGTTGGGTCTTTTTTGGAGATGTAAAAGTCATTTTTTTGGTGATGTAAATTATACAACACCTACTTTTACATCTCCAAGTTTACATTTTCTATTGGGGATGCTCTTACGGGCATGCTAGTAAAAGCCGACGAAGATCCGATTGTACAATTCCTCTAAGACTTCTTTTGTTTTCTTGTACAAATCATATTTCAAGCCTTTTTTATAGGAATTTTCACGTACCAGGAGACAAATGTCAAATTACAACACGGCCCACGTAAACAATGGGAGATGGCGAGAGGGGACGAATGTCGAGGAACATTTGCGGAAAAACTCCCCGCGAAAGTAAAACAGCACTAAAGCCCTTCTAAATTTCTTCAACCCCCGTCCTTACCACTAGTTGTCGTCTGAGACCAAAAAGCACCATCGTTTGGATAGGCCTTTGTGAGCCAAAGAAGAGGTTTGCCATTGGCAAGGCCATTGTTATTGTTGCGCATCGCCCAGGGATCATCGGATGGCTCCTCAGAACATGGGATCCATCGCATGTTGTCGATATCATCGAGCAAGAATGTTGAAACCATCACCAGCCTCCAAACTTGTTCTTGGACCTTTGACTTTCCCCCAAATAAAGATGGCACCGCACAAGACCAGATCTACAGTAGATACGACAAGCACCACTAGATTCATCGCACCAAGCGAAACGATGGAATAAGGCTTCCAACGACCCCTCAAGTTCACCACCTGGGGCGTCGTCGGATGGGCGGGGATCGGGGTTTTTTTTCCAAACATAGGCGTCAATGCCATCCTAATGCCAATGTCGGACAAACTAATCTGAATCACAACTATAGTTGAGGCAGCGGGACGGAGTTTTCCCCGCCCTTCCATCGTTGGAGCGGCAATCATCGGGGAAAAGAACCCAAAACCTCGCTGATGGAGCGAGAGGGGAGTTGGTTGCCTTTGTTCAGGGAAGAAAGGAAGCAATATATCAATTTAGGAGCTGTCAACTGCTCAGGTGTTTTAAATAAGAAACGTAGGCATGAATTATATCTTACAAACCATAATTATCTTCTCTCTCGAAGGGCTTCTTTCATGGTGTAGTATCACCAGTCTAACTACAAGAACCGGTGCATCGCATCGTTGTTCTTTAACAACTCGGTGGTCCCAGAAGTAGACACTGAATTAGCAAAAATGACACGTCACTACAAGAAGGACCTAAACGAAAGTGCAATTACTTAGAAGCGCTCCCATCAGGGCCTAGAACGATACAGATAACACAGTTGGGTCCTTGTACAAATGACAACCTCGTCGAAGACGCTGGGGCCACCATCTTCGTCACATGCCTTGCCAAACCGAGGGCAAAGGGTGAAGGGCCTCCCCCATGGAGGTTGAGAAAGCGAACCGAAGACATATATCATGTTGATCTTTAGTCAAGGTCGATGCACTGGAAGAAGAATGAAAAAAACGTCCAATACAAAACTACACCACCACTATTTTACTCTGACCACTTGATTACCCGTCAAGGAAATTTAGAGCATGGAGCACGTTTGAATAGTATATTTATTACTCCCTCCGCCCCATAATATAAGACGTTAGTACATCTAATACGCGAGCGCATACTAGATGTAACAACGTCTTAAATTATGTGGCGGAGGGAGAAGATGGGATTCATGTTCTCAACGCATTGTCATGCACAGTTTCAACGCTAAACAAGTTTACAGAGTGACACTGTTCCGGCTGAGGAGTCTCTCACCATGTTGGGTCCAGACCTGGTGGGGCGGGTCGAGTACCCCTAGGTCGGTTTCAATCTGGGCCACTTTGGGTGGCCCATTGAAAGGATCGATATAGTTGACTAGAGGGGGTGAATAGGCAACTAACAGTTTTTAATCTTTTATTTACCAATTTAAACTTTGCAACAAGGTAGGTTTTCTAGATATGCAACTATGTGAGCAACCTATATGATGCGATAACAACTAGCACATAAGCAAGCAAGGGATACAACACAAATAAGCTTGCACAAGTAAAGGCACGAGATAACCAAGAGTGGAGCCGGTGGAGACGAGGATGTGTTACCGAAGTTCCTTCCTTTTAAAGGGAAGTACGTATCCGTTAGAGCGGTGTGGAGGCACAATGCTCCCCAAGAAGCCACTACGGCCACCGTATTCTCCTCACGCCCTCACACAATGCGAGATGCCGTGATTCCACTATTGGTGCCCTTGAAGGCGGCGACCGAACCTTTACAAACAAGGTTGGGGCAATCTCCACAACTTAATTGGAGGCTCCCAACGACACCACAAGCTTCACCACAATGGACTATGGCTCCGAGGTGACCTCAACCGTCTAGGGTGCTCAAACACCCAAGAATAACAAGATCCTCTAGGGATTAGTGGGGGGAATCAAATTTCTCTTGGTGGAAGTGTAGATCGGGGCCTTCTCAACCAATCCCGAGCAAATCAACAAGTTTGATTGGCTAGGGAGAGAGATTGGGCGAAAATGGAGCTTGGAGCAACAATGGAGCTTTTTGGGGGAAGAGGTAGGTCAACTTTGGGGAAGAAGACACCTTTATATAGTGGAGGAAACAATCCAACCGTTACCCCCCCCCCCAAGCAGCCACGCACAGAGCGGTACTACCACTTGGGCAAGGCGGTACTACCGCTGAACCAGTGGTACTACCGCTGAACCAGTGGTACTACCGCTGAACCAGCGGTACTACCGTTCCCTCCCAGTGGTACTGCCGCGCACACGAGGATAGCAAGGACCTGGGCCCAGAGCGGTACTACCGCGGAAGTAGGGGCGGTACTACCGCTTGGAGCGGTACTACCGCCACTACTGCCGCTACTAGTACCGCAAAACCCGACACGAAAAACAGAGGTCTCGAGTCGAGGCGGTAGTAGCCCGGAACCACGGCGGTACTATGGCCGAAGACAACAAGCGGTACTACCGCTTGATGCGCTTCGGCGGTACTACCGCTGAGGACCGCGGTACTACCGCTGGGACAGGTCAGGGCAGACAAGGAGAGGAAAGGTAGCTCCAATGATGCGGAAAGGAACAGCGGGTGTGATAAGGATGTGTATGTTTTGATTCCACCCTAGCCTTACCAAAGCAGATACCCTCTTGATAGTACAGTGACTCCTACGAAACTAGTCCACCAACAGAGAAACGAAGGAGCTACACCGTCTTGAATAAAACACCGAGGGGAGGGAATCGTCTCGTGCCAAAGGATGAATCTCTGAAAAGCTCAATGCACATGATTAGTCCGCAAAAGCATTGTCATCAATCACCAAAACACCTTGGGGATAAATATGCCCTTACAATCTCCCCCCTTTTTGGTGGATTGATGACAATACGGGATTTGCACAAATGGGGAAAGACATAAGACATGCGCAAAACCCCACCGTCCTAAAATGTAGCTGGGCTCCCCCTAGATGTGTGCTATCTGGATAAGTGCTTTGGACTGCACAGCACACATACTAGGATCAACGCTCCCCCTACATTTTAGAGACCAACAACCTAAGCAGGGTATATGAGAGCAGAGTAAATAACAGGATAAGCATGCAACTCATAAGCTAGGTAAACATAGATAAAGATAATATAAAGATAAGGTAGCACATGTCTCACACCATATGTCTGGAACTTAGGTCTCACTGACACAAAACCAAACAAAGCAAACGGCGAGAAAGCACACACACACGCGAAACAGACAACGACAACACAAATCCCTAAACTCTCTCCCCCTTTGGCATCGAGACACCAAAAAGAGAGGGAGTGTTGCTACGGCTCCATGTGATAGCAAGATCGTGAACATCAGATCTCAGCGGGATTGTCTTCGCCACCGTCATCGGTCGGGAACTGCTCGGCATCAGAATCTGTCCACGGGCAATGCTGCTGAATTCAGTCCTCCTCAGTAAGCTGGTCCTCAGATCCACTGAGAACGGTAGCACCCAACTGACGCATGAGCTCCTTGTGACGACCCCTGGCCTTCTTCTCAGCAACATGAGTCATGTACTGGCCGCCTCAGCCTCCTCCTCGGTCTCCATGGCAGCAGCAGAGGATGCACCTCCAGACTTAGGGACCTGAGTGCCCCAGTTGTCTTTCTTCCTCAGACGCTTGACCTCATGAGACACCAACTCTCCAGTCTCTAGCATAACCTTGGGATAGACACGATCCCAGGCCTTCTCAATAAGCAGCATGATGAATGGACCATAGATTAGGCACTTACGCTCAAAGATGGCAGATAAGAGTTCAGACCACATAACCTGAGAGATGTCCAAGGACTCGCCAGTGTTTTCTTCCTTCTCATGCTGGCAGAAGAGAAGCATGTCCACGAGGTAAGAATGAACCATATCCAGATTCCCGATGCGAGGGAAAAGACTCTCACGGAAGACACGGTGAAGAATATCCAGAAAGGCAGGCAGCTGATATGTTTCCTTGTTAGTCTCAGGGTTGATCTTCAGCGTGCAATAGGGCCAGAGAGCTTGCTTGTGAGTGGAGGTTGTGTTGCGGTGAGGGCGAAAGCCGACATGAGACGCAAGCCCGTGATCTTCCACCCCAAGCAACTCCATGAACGCCTTCCACTTAACAGAAAGCAACTTGCCATTGGTCATCCAAGTCAGTGTCCTGTCCTCATCAGCCCCGAGATGAACCCAGGGGCGGAGCCAGAAAATTTAGCCGATGGCTTCATTCATTGCCTTGCCGTGAGAAATTTTTTTTGAGGGGGGGGGAGATTAGCACCCATGGCCTCTGTGTCGGATTTGATATCAGTTCATTAGTACGTAGTCCAATTTCACACCATCTTACAAAGACTATAGCACTCAGAGGCGAGATAAAGAATATAATTGTTACAATCATATCACCATTCGCATGTAATTGTTATATTTTAAAAACCAAAGAGAGAAATATATACCAGGTGGGTGAAATTAATTGCATTTTTCATGCATCTTTCTGAAAACATTAAATAAAGATACAAGTTAGTTTGACAAGTTTAAAATAGTACCATCAAGCAAAAAAAACATCAACCACATCATCATTGTAAGTGATAGTAAACATATATTTCTTCACACTGAAAATTAGACAATGACCCTAGGTGGATAATCAAAATTAGGCCCTGGTGTAAGGTTCGCTTGTTAAATATCTTTGTCTAATCTCATCTTGCTTCTTATAGGATTTCTTATGTAGTTTGATATTATCTTCCGATCAATTCAATCATAAGGCAGACAATCTAAATTGTTTTCTCTCTAGTATATGGCTTAGGGATACTACTTGCAACAACGATATTTAATC
This sequence comes from Triticum dicoccoides, assembly GCF_002162155.2. Classification (NCBI taxonomy): domain Eukaryota; kingdom Viridiplantae; phylum Streptophyta; class Magnoliopsida; order Poales; family Poaceae; genus Triticum; species Triticum dicoccoides. The sequence goes on along the minus strand of NC_041389.1, from coordinate 657,779,030 downwards.
TTTTGTCAACATCTAGCATTATTTTTGAACCTGGAAGTGGCAGCACCATTATCTGAACCTCGTGGCCTGATGATTGATTTCTTTTTAGAAAGTTATTTGATAACCTAGATCAATCAAAGTTCATGAAAAGCCAGTGAGAAATCTAGGGCAAAGATGATTAGAAACTCTACTTCTAGGCAGACTAGATTGAACATGCACAAGAGGGATATGGAATAGATGTGGTGATGTGATCTCAATACCTTGAATTCGGACTGGTATATGTCATTAACGGCTTGTGTCCGGCGGCCGACCCCTGGGTGAACGACTGAACGGGGGAGACGAGACATTTTTTTTCGAGGATCAGGGAGACGAGACAGTTGTGGGGAGTCGCCGAGTTAGGAAGAAAATCAAGCGATCTAGTCAAATCGCTGTGTGCGGCGTGCGCTATGCGAGTACGAGACATGGAATCCATCGATCAAAATCGATCCAATCCGGTCAATTTACTCGTGGGCTTTTGTTTGGGCTAATTACGCTAGAATATTCTATATGGACTGAAAGGCTTCGTGCTTGTGCATGACATTCGATGGGTTCAGGCCTCACATTTTACTGGGTTCATACCAAAGGATTATGTACACACAGATACGTGGCAAGAAAATTTTGTTGGGTTCAGCTGAATCCAACAGCTGTACACTGGCTCCGCCCCTGGATGAACCGTGGCATAGAATTGGGCCACAATATCAGCATCATAATCTTTGTTGAATTGCATGAAACCGAGAATGTTCAGTTGAGTGCACATCTGAACAACTTCACCAAAATACTCAGGATCCTTCTCCATATAGTCGGTGTCGATGGAGCGCACGTTAACATAGAGGTTCTTCTTGGCCTTGAGCACATCAAAGAATATGGCAAACTGAAACCTGTTCCAGAACGGACGGTTGACCAAAGTGGGATCTTGGTCTGCCTCATAGGGGTTGCGGTGACGCCTTGCCCAGAACTCCTTGGCATTCATCTGCGGCACGGTTTTGCCAGTTTGCTTCGGCTTGACAGGAGACTTCTTCTTGAGTTGAGGTGGAGGTGGAGCACTTGAGGAACCTCCTGCAGACTCAGTTGTGCGGTAACGCTTTGACGTGGCATGACCGGGGTTTATACGTCGAGCCTGATGCTCAGGATGTTCATCACCTGGAACCACACACAAGAACACGCAAAACAACCAGAAAGAACGAGCATAAGCCACCAAACACAACAAAAGGATCACTGAATGGTAAGAGCACGATGGAACTTGGTAGCAAGTGGTAGTACCGCGACCTGTAAGCGGCAGTACCGCTCCAAGCGGTAGTACCGCTCCAGAGGAAGCGGTAGTACCGCTCGAGACGGGGAAATAGCGGTTTCCTACTGCCGTGGTCAGATCCATCACTACCGTCCTACCAAATTCAAAAATACTTCGACCAACCACTAATCCAAACCGCCTAGATGCCTTCTCCATCCTACTCAAGCCTAGATTTGGCCAAAAATCTAGAGATGCAACAACTATTGCCCCTAAGATGCTAGATTGGAAATCTAGAGAAGAAGAGAGAGGGAGCGGGGGCAATACCAGCATCCATGGCAAGAGGACGAGGTGGGGATCGACTCCACCGAAGGGAATGGATAGGGACGCCCCAGAGAAGGAGATCCACCGGAGCCCTCTCGCGGCGACCAGTTGCTGGAGAGAAGAAACGGAGCGAGGAGGCGAGCGAATGGGTATGGGGAAGAAGAAACCTCCCCCTGCCCCCGATATAACCCCCTGACCCCGCCCCGCAGCGGTAGTACCGCGCTGGTGGGCGGTAGTACCGCTTATAAGCGGTAGTATCGCGCACCACCAGCGGTAGTACCGCCCAGCAACAAACAGGCCACTAGACAGAACGACTAAGCTCAAAAAGAAACGGAAAAACAAAGGCACGAAGGAGGAAAGACCAACACGGAAGCAAACACACTAGCAAGGGGCCAAAACACACCTCTTCAGGAGAGGACGGTGGCCGAGGCCACCTATGTTTGAGTCAAGAGGTATGGCGTCGCGAAGATTTTAACCTTGGACCCATGACCAAAACTCGTCCTTGAAGCACAAGTACCATAAAAAATGGTTAATGTGAAAGACTAGATCAATTTATGCATAATGGGGGAGGGAGAGTTCATTGAGAGAATAACACTCCCCCTATGTCCATGCCTACACCTAAACTAGACAACAAGTTGGGTGAGGTGGGGTGTGCAAGGGTTCAAGTCAAATTGCTCGAATAATTGATATTTAGCTCATGCCTTAACTCGCGAAATCTTGCTTCATCCAAGGGCTTCGTGAAAATATCTGCAAGGTTATCATGAGTGTTGACATACTTGAGCTCGATCTCCCCACGCCTAATGTGATCCCGGATGAAGTGATACCAAATCTCAATATGCTTCATCTTGAAATGTTGCACCGGGTTGAGAGAAATCTTGATGGCACTTTCATTATCACACCAAAGAGGCACTTTGTCACAAATGACACCGTATTCCTTTAAAGTTTGCCTCATCCATAAGAGTTGTGCACAACAACTACCGGCCGCCACATATTCCGCTTCGGTGGACGAGAGAGACACACAACTTTGCTTCTTGGAAGACCAACTCACCAAAGAGCAACCAAGAAATTAGCACCCTCCGGAAGTGGACTTCCTATCCACTTTCTCTCCCGCCCAATCGGAATCCGTAAATCCTTCAAGCTTGAAGTTTGCTCCTCTCGGGTACTATAGGCCAAAGTTTGGGGTATGAGCCAAATATCGAAAGATTTGCTTGACTGCCACATAGTTGACCGCCACATAGTGGCTTTCCTTTGGTGCGGCTTGAAACCGTGCAGAAATTCCCACACTCAACATGATATCCGGTCTAGATGCACAAAGGTAAAGCAAGGATCCAATCATAGAGCGATATAATTTTTGATCCACCGCTTTACCATTGGGATCAATGTCAAGTTGGCACTTGGTAGGCATTGGAGTAGAAGCCGGCTTGACATCACTTAGCTTGAATCTCTTTAGCATGTCTTGAGTGTATTTGGCTTGGTTGATGAAGGTACCTTCTCTTCTTTGTTTGATATCAAAACCAAGGAAGAACTTCAACTCTCCCATCGAAGAAATCTTGAACTTAGAGGTCATGAGAGCGGCAGATTCCTCATCGAAAGCTTTTTTAGGGGAACTAAAGATAATGTCATCAACATATAGTTGGCACACAAACAACTCCCCTTTGACCTTCTTAGTAAAAAGAGTGGGATCAATTTGCCCAACTTCAAATCCACGATCTTGTAACAACTCGGTAAGGTGGTCATACCACGCACGTGGGGCTTGTTTAAGGCCATAGAGTGCCTTATCAAGTTGATACACATGATCTGGGAAGTAAGGATCCTCGAACCCGGGGGGTTGCTTGACATAAACCAACTCATTAATATGACCATTAAGAAAAGCACTTTTCACATCCATTTGTTGTAAATTAAAGTTGTGATGGGAAGCATAAGCAATCAACAAACAAATGGATTCAAGGCGAGCAACGGGAGCAAAGGCTTCACCGTAGTCGATACCCTCGACTTGGGAGTAGCCTTGTGCTACCAATCTTGCCTTGTTGCGAATGATGTTCCCATGAGCGTCTTGCTTGTTCTTGAAAATCCACTTGGTTCCAATGACGTCATGGTTCCCCGACGGCCGTGGCACCAATCTCCACACCTTGTTGTACTCAAAGTTGTTGAGTTCTTCATGCATGTCATTGAGCCAATCTGAATCTTCGAGCACCTCATAGACCTTTTGGGGTTCAACACAAGAGACAAACGCGTGATGTTCACAATAGTTTGCTAATTGTCTACGAGTGCTTACCCCCTTTCTTAGGCTTCCAACCACATTCTCCATGAGATGGCCTTTGGTGGTGAGCTTGGAAGCAATCTTAGCAGCACGACGCTCTAATTCCACCTCGGATGAGAAAGGAGGATGATCAACTTGATTATCTTGAGCGCCGTCTTGAGCTTGTTCGAGATCTTGAGCTTGCTCTTGATCGTGAACTTGCTCGAGGGGGAGAACTTGACCTTGGGCATCATTTGGTGGTTCACCGCCATCTTGAGGTTGATCTTGCCCTTGGTCTTGTTCATGAGGTTGAGGGCCTTCACTTTGTTCTTTGGAAGCGTGTGGGTCTTGGGGAGGTGATGGCTCCACTTGAGTGGAGCATTGTCCTTCTCCTTCGGCCACAAGGGGTTCCTCAATGGGTAGAGTATGACCAATACCCATTCTTCTTATGGCTTGGGGAGGAATTTCATCACCTACATCACAAGTACCACTTTGCTCCACTTGGGAGCCGTTATTTTCGTCAAACTCCACATTACACGTCTCCTCAATGAGTTTGGTGGACTTGTTGAGGACACGGTAAGCATGAGAGTTTGTAGCATAACCAACAAATATGCCCTCATAAGCTCTAGCCTCAAATTTAGACAAACGAACACCTTTCTTGAGAATGAAACACTTACACCCGAACAACCGGAAGTACTTGAGATTGGGCTTGTTACCGGTGAGAATTTCATAAGGAGTCTTGTTCAAGCCTTTGCGGAGATAGAGCCGATTTGATGCATGACACGCGGTGTTGATGGCTTCGGCCCAAAAGTTGTATGGAGACTTGAACTCCGCCATCATGGTCCTTGCCGCATCCATCAACGCCCAGTTCTTCCTCTCTGCAACACCATTTTGTTGAGGGGTGTATGGAGCGGAATATTGATGCTTGATCCCCTCATCACTAAGGAACTCATCCAAGGTGTAGTTCTTGAACTCGGTGCCGTTGTCACTTCTTATTGTCAAGATCTTTGCATCATGTTGTCGTTGAGCTTCATTTGCAAAGTCGATGACGGTTTGTTGAGTTTCACTCTTCCTCTTGAAGAAATATACCCACGTGTATCTTGAATAATCATCCACAATCACCAAGCAATACTTTCTTCCCCCAAGACTATCAAAGGATGGAGGCCCAAAGAGGTCCATGTGAAGGAGCTCCAAGGGTCTCTTCGAATAGATGATAGTCGTGGGAGGGTGAGCCTTCTCATGAAGCTTTCCTTCGATACAAGCACTGCAAGTACGATCTTTGGCAAAACTAACATTTGTTAGTCCACGGACATGGTCCCCCTTGAGAAGACTTTGCAAAGATCTCATATTGACGTGGGCTAAACGGCGATGCCAAAGCCATCCCACATCAACTTTAGCCATTAGGCATGTCGCGGTCTTAGTGGGTCGCTCCGAAAAGTTAATCACATAGAGACCGTTCTCAACATGCCCAACAAAGGCTACTTTAAGCGTCTTGCTCCACAAGAGGGCCACGGTATCAGCATCAAAGAAGGTAGCAAAGCCCATGAGTGCAAGTTGACAAACAGAAAGTAAGTTGTACGCAAGGGACTCAACAAGCATGACTTTCTCGATCTTTAGATCATGAGAAATGACAACCTTGCCAAGACCCAATACCTTAGAATGTGAGGCATCACCCCACTCGACATTGGTGGGCATAGATGGGATCGTTTGCACGTCCACCACCAAGTCCTTGCTCCCGGTCATATGATTTGTTGCTCCACTATCGAGCAACCATGATCCCCCACCGGAAGCAAACACCTACAAGAGATCAATGCTTGGTTTTAGGTACCCATTTAGTAATGGGTCCTTTGATGTTAGTAACAAGGGTCTTAGGAACCCAAATAGACCATTCAATGTACTCATAAGAAGAACCAACAAATTTAGCATAAACATGCCCATCACTAGCACGGCACAACACATAAGAAGGGTTAAAGTCGCCGGCTTTGTTGGAAGAGATGGCTTTGCCCTTTTTGGCATCACCACTCTTCGCATTGTTCTTCTTCTCCTTAGGAGCACCCTCTCCCTCCTTCACAAAAGTTTGCTTAAGCGGGGGAGGTCGTTTGGTCTTGTCATTCTTCTTCTCGTTCTTCTTCTTATTCTTGGACTTGGGTGAGAACCCAACTCCCTCCTTGGCCACAACTTCCTTTTGATTGCTCAAAAGGTCATTTAGGTTCTTATCACCTTGTATGCATGACACAAGGCCTTTCTCGAGTTGCCTTCAACTTGGCATTCCCCTCCACAAGATGTGCATGCTCACACTACAACAGGAACCCCCCTTCGGCAACGCATCAATGTGTTGTCGTATGTCCATATATGTGTTGCTAAGGCCTACACCAATGAATTCGTATGCGTTGCCGTTGGTGGCGTTGCAAGGAGCTACAACAACGTATATGCTTGCGTTGGTAAACGACGTGTAGAAACGTTGTTACGTAGCAACGTATAGACCTAGAGACCAACAACACTTCATATGCGTTGCTGGTACCCTACACAAAAGGATTCTCAAATGGACATAACAGATAACAGATGTACATTTTTAGGGTCAATGATTCAGATATATATATTGCGATCCATAATCATTAGGTCAATACCAATAGTGCACAGGATCCAAAATATAATAAACAGAAAGATCTTATATATTGAATCAACAATCAGCATTACAAAGATATCCAAAGATTACAAGAGGTGAAACTATCTAGTAGTAGCCCAATTCTTGACCTTGCAATAAACTATAATATCTGAATCATTGACCCTAAAAATGACAATTCTAATTGTCCTGTAGTAGCTCCATTCTTAACCTTGCAATCAACATCTGAGCCATGCATCATCAATTTATCTTGGTGAAACTATCTAGTAGTAGCCCAATCCTTGACCTTGCAATCAACTATAATGTCTGATTCATTGATCCTAAAAATAACAATTCTAATTGTCTTGTGGTAGCTCCATTCTTAACCTTGCAATCAACATCTGAGCCATGCATCATCAATTTATCTTGTTGATCTACAACGACAATATGGGATGAGTAACTTACAGTAGAGAAAATCAGGTTAATAGAGTAGTAAAATTTAAATGAGCACCGTTCAAATTTGATTTGCCAAGACGTAAATTTATACATAGATGTGGGGCTAATCAATAATCTGAATACAAATACTTCAACATGAATTTATTAAACAACATTGCAGATTATGCAACCTATATTCATGTTCCTTTTTTTTGCATCTAAATAACAATAATACACACAGGTCATCACCATGCTTGGAATCTAGGTCCTTTTTTTGCATCTAGGTAACCAACAGTACCGACTATACAGATCTGAGTATTTCCATATTCCAGAGGTCTCTGCACTAATTAGCTTTGCATCACCTTACTCTCGTACCACTCATGCATGGGATGATTCATTAGTCATGCTTCCTATGGTGTATTAGGAGAAATCTCAGTGCCAACAACTTGAAAATCTTTAAATAATCTACATCACGCAAAACTTCATATTTACCTGATAATTACAAAGTCACACATTATAATTTCCCGATCCATGAATAAAATTCTTAGAATCTGCAGAATCGACAATGCAAAAAAATCATCATCAGATTTGGACAGTTGGGAGTAATCAACTCATGCATAGAGAGAAGACATACTTAATGAACTAAGAAACAGAAAGGGGAAAGAGCAAGACTAATATGAACTATCTAATCCACTTCTGCTCGTCATCACGCCTACCCTTATCTTGTACTCAACAGAAGTTGTACTAAATGGAAGACTTATTTTTGGACGGAGAGAGTAGTATTTTTTAGTTCAGAAGCTAGACTGCTACTAGGTGCATAGGATTATACATTTATACTTGAGCACCAAGTCTTGTTTGAACTTGTTTGGCCAGACTGACTCAACCAATCATGCAAAATAAACATATTCCAATTCTGTACTTTTGAGAAAAGATTTATTGTGATTATTTTTGCTAGTACGTACTGGCAGCTGCACTGGTTGTAGAATACGACTACTTTCTGCTGTTGGTCTGAACTGAATTAGAGATGTTGGTGAAATAATCAGGACTTTGTAATTTTGTATAGGAGCATATAGCGTGGTAGAAGGTTTATTGTTGAATCCATATTTCTACCGATAGCAAGCAAGAAGCTTAATCAACAACGGAAAATGGTTGTTATAATGTACCCAGCCACTAACTACTGACGAAATTAGTAGCAGTCTTCGTTGGGAACAAAACATATATGTTACTTGCATGTTTAGGACATAAGAAAAAATTAAGGGCCATAGAGAGATGTGCATGCATCACTTGGAACATCAATCGTTATGCTTAGGCCTTAGTATAGTTACAAACGATACGTACATGCATTGGCCCATGTAGAAATCCTAGTTCAGCTGGTGACACCATGACACACGTTCTTAACTAAACTGGAACCCAAAACAGATCAAGGTTGAATGTAAGTGTAGAACCATCATGTTGTACCAAGTCAGAATTGATTACCCCTGCTTTGGATAGGAGATCCAGTGGTGGAGGATCAACGCCCTTTTGGTTGATCACCATGAAATTATTGTCACTTCCTGAGCAAACCTGCAGGCTATAGAAACACGTGAGCACAATATTTTTCAAGAGAGAAAGCATGGGGACACACTAAGCAAAGTACCGCACATCAACTTGTTCGTCAACTTGACACGTTCATCAACTTGTGGTCTCACTGCAGAAACCATGTTTTCCCCCTCAATTTTGAGCAGAAGTATCATGTATTTACTCCATTGAGAAATTTATGTGTCAGTTAAATGGTTCCTTTCAGTTATCCGAGTAAATAGGAAATCTAAGAGTATAGGTTTGAAGTCAGCATGTATTGCTGTGCGGAAAGGACAAGCCTCTATGAGGATGTGCTACATCGATTTTGTAGCTTGTAAGGTGCGGCCAGCAAGGAAAATCAAGGATGGGCGAGGGCAACAGAGAATATAACTTTTAAGGGATAAAATTTCAGATTTGCAGATGCGGGAGGGACAGAATAAGACCTGCTGAGCTGTTGTGGTTGAGGAGGACGGGTGCGTCCGTGTTTGCGTCGTTCCTGGCTGTCGGAGGAATAACGGCGGCATCTCCATCTCCGGTCGAGCGGAGTAACGGCGGCGGCGACCCCTTCCCCCACGCGAGGAAGATGGGCGACGACGACCCGTGCGTCCCCGATGCGTGGGCAAAGTGGCGATGGAGGCGAGCCTTCGCTGAGGTTCTTTAACGAACCAAGGGCGAGGGGGACGACGGCCGTGAGCGAGGGGACGGCGGTGGTGGTGGGAACCCTCGCTGCTGGGCCTGTCTCTCGCTCTCTTTTTTTGGTGAGAGGTAAAAATGAAGGGAGAATAGAAAAACTCTTCGTGCGGAGAGGTTAGCACGAAACGAGATGGAGGTGGGTATAGAGAGGTTAGCGCTAAGTGGGGAAGGTGGGATGTTCAACAAAACAACACATCATACTATCATCATTCTTCTTCTCGTTCTTCTTCTTATTCTTGGACTTGGCTGAGAACCCAACTCCTCCTTGGCCACAACTTCCTTTTGATTGCTCAAAAGGTCATTTAGGTTCTTATCACCTTGTATGCATGACACAAGGCCTTTCTCGAGTTGTTCCTTCAACTTGGCATTCTCCTCCACAAGATGCGCATGCTCACAACACGGGTTAGTAGCATTTGCATTATCAATTAAGACCATGTGAGGAAAGGTGGCCTTTTCCTTGGTTAGCTTAACTTGGAGTTGAGCATGAGACTCCTTGAGGTGTGCATGAGCACCCTTCAAGACCTTGTGGGCCTTGTCAAGTACATCAAACTCCTCCTTGAGTCTAGCATGATCAACCCCAAGTTTAGCCTTCTCGGAAGTTAGCACACGAGACACAACAAGAGCATGATCAAGATCTTCCTTTAACTTGGCATGGTCTTGTGACTCCTCAAGAGCCAAACGATGCCCATGCTCTTTCTCAAGAGCATTAGAGAGATCCGATATCTCATCGGCATAGTCACGACTATGACCTTCCATCTTAGAGATGGTTTCTTCGTGAGCCTCGATCATGTCATTGGCTTCACCAAGTTGTTCCAAGAGAGCAACAAAGTGCTTCTTTTATTTGCCCTTGAGCTTACTCATAAAGGATTCAAATTCATTTACTTCCTCATTAGACCCCTCACTATCATCAATGCCATCCGTCAAAGAGGGATTAAGAATGATGGTGGTTTTGATGTTGGGGGTTACCTTGTTGGTGGCTTTAGCCATTAGGCACTTGGCGGTGATGTTCTCGTTGGGTGAATCGAAGAGAGACATCCGGGGAGTTGTGGCAATGGCAACGGATGCCATGGCCATTGCTTCACTATCTTCATCATCATCGTCATCCTCACGGTATTCCTCTTGAACCACCAACCCTCGAGTAGGAGTCTTCTTGGTGAAGTTGTTCTTGTTGGGGAAAGACTTGGCTTTGTCTTTCCGGATGAGCTTGCCACCATTGTCTTCCCGCTTCTCGTAAGGATAATCCGCAATGAAATGGCTCACATTGCCACAGTTGTAACAAGTTCTAACTCGTTGCTTGCCCTTGAAGCCACTTGAGTTGTTCTTGTTGAAGTTGGGTCTTGAGTTCTTCTTGCTCCAAAATTGCCTTGAAGCAAGAGCCATGTGCTTGTGATAATCATATTTTGTATCTTCGGGGTTGCTCTCCTCATCTTCCTCTTCTTCCTCTTCTTCCACAATAACCTTGGCCTTCAAGGCAAGGTTGGGCTTCTTTGCCCTTTGAGACCAGAGCACCGCGTTATCGGCAGTCTTGTCCAAGATGCTCATTGCAACAAACTCATCCAACACTTCACTTGAGGTCATGGAGTGGAAGTCCGGTCTTTGAGGAATAATGAAGGACATGGACTTGTTGTAGGGCATCATGGCCTTGAGGAACTTGCGTTTGATCCAATTGTCATCCGTGTCCTTGCTCCCATGATCTCGGAGTGAGACCGCAAGTTTGGTTACTCTCCAAAAGAGCTCACAAGGTTCTTCATCTTCCTTCATAGCAAACTCATCGGCTTCATCTTGCACCACTTCATAATTGGAGTGTTGAATGCTCGCACTTCCACGATAGAGAGACACAACGCAATGCCACGTGTCTTTGGCCACGGCGTAGGGTCGAAGATGAGGGAGATCTTCGGGGAGAATTGATTCTTGGATGATGAAGAGAGCATTCTCATTGAATTGATTATCCACGGCTTCTCTAGGAGTGAAGTTGCTTGGGTCATATGGATAGAAACCTTCTTCAATGATTCTCCAAAGATTAGTATCCACATGCTTTAAATGACGCTTGAAGCGATACACCCAAGAATCAAAATCCTCATTTTTGTCAATCTTAGGAGGAGGACCGGCATGATTTAAATGAGTAGAGGGAATCGGTCCACCATAAGTTGGAGGTTCCACATGGGCATAGATGCCGGTGCCATTTCTACCACTAGTAGAAGGACCCTTTTCACTGTTAGCTTCCCCCTTGTCGGAGGTAGCATCCATCACCTTGTTAGTGGGATCACCCACTTTCATCGGCGAGCTAGACAGTTTAAGTCCTTCTAGGAATTTAGTAAACATGTTTTCAATCTCGGTCGTCATGGAGTTTTTCAATGTGTCTAAAGCCACATTGAATTCCTCACGAGAGACTGCAGTTCCCCCATCGGCCGTAGACGAGGTAGGATTCACACCGGAGTGCTCCTCCACAACATTTGTGGTGTCAACCATACTCTTCGGACGGCAAAGTCCTTAATAAAGAGACGAGGCTCTGATACCAATTGAAAGGATCGATATAGTTGACTAGAGGGGGGTGAATAGGCAACTAACAATTTTTAATCTTTTCTTTACCAATTCAAACTTTGCAACAAGGTAGGTTGTCTAGATATGCAACTATGTGAGCAACCTATATGATGCAATAACAACTAGCACATAAGCAAGCAAGGGATACAACACAAATAAGCTTGCACAAGTAAAGGAACGAGATAATCAAGAGTGGAGCCGGTGGAGACGAGGATGTGTTACCAAAGTTCCTTCCTTTTAAAGGGAAGTACGTCTCCGTTAGAGCGGTGTGGAGGCACAATGCTCCCTAATAAGCCACTAGGGCCACCGTATTCTCCTCACGCCCTCACACAATGCGAGATGCCGTGATTCCACTATTGGTGCCCTTGAAGGCGGCGACCGAACCTTTACAAACAAGGTTGGGGCAATCTCCACAACTTAATTGGAGGCTCCCAACGACACCACGAAGCTTCGCCACAATGGACTATGGCTCCGAGGTGACCTCAACCGTCTAGGGTGCTCAAATACCCAAGAGTAACAAGATCTGCTAGGGATTAGTGGGGGGAATCAAATTTCTCTTGGTGGAAGTTTAGATCGGGGCCTTCTCAACCAATCCCGAGCAAATCAACAAGTTTGATTGGCTAGAGAGAGAGATTGGGCGAAAATGGAACTTGGAGCAACAATGGAGGTTTTTGGGGGAAGAGGTAGGTCAACTTTGGGGAAGAAGACACCTTTATATAGTGG
>NC_041389.1:657765618-657766412 GCF_002162155.2 Triticum dicoccoides | reverse complement strand
GGTACTACCACTTGGGCAGGGTGGTACTACCGCTGACCTAGCGGTACTACCGTTCCCTCCCAGCGGTACTGCCACGCACACGAGGATAGCAAGGACCTGGGCCCAGAGCGGTACTACCGCGGAAGTAGGGGCGGTACTACCGCTTGGAGCAGTACTACCGCCACTACTGCCGCTACTAGTACCGCAAAACCCGACATGAAAAACAGAGGTCTCGAGTCGAGGCGGTAGTAGCTCGGAACCACACGGTACTACGACCGAAGACAGCAAGCGGTACTACCGCTTGGGGGCGGTACTACCGCTTGACGCGCTTCGGCGGTACTACCGCTGAGGACCGCGGTACTACCGCTGGGACAGGTCAGGGCAGGCAAGGAGAGGAAAGGTAGCTCCAATGATGCGGAAAGGAACAGCGGGTGTGATAAGGATGTGTATGTGTTGATTCCACCCTAACCTTACCAAAGCGGATCCCCTCTTGATAGTATGGTGACTCCTACGAAACTAGTCCACCAACAGAGAAACGAAGGAGCTACACCGTCTTGAATAAAACACCGAGGGGAGGGAATCGTCTCGTGCCAAAGGATGAATCTCTGAAAAGCTCAACGCACACGATTAGTCCGCAAAAGCATTGTCATCAATCACCAAAAAAACCTTTGGGATAAATATGCCCTTACACCCATGATGGGTTATACGAAGGCTTCAGAAGACTTGGCATACAAACAAAGATACCGAAGTTGTGGAGGACTCTACCTCCATCAACGTAGTAAACTAGGATCTATAGCCATAGGACCCCCCCCCCC
>NC_041389.1:657748675-657765358 GCF_002162155.2 Triticum dicoccoides | reverse complement strand
AGGCTCGTTGATAGACAACATACAATCCCTTAGTATTCATCTGTATTTTGTACACGACCTATCGCAATATACACGACAAGGAGTAGGGTACTATCTTCACCATGGGAGCCTGAACCTGAGTAAAACCTTGCCTCATGTTACCACCCCAATCGCCTACCAAGCGATCTACCAGGTTTAGATCCGGCAGTGTTGGCCCATGTAGGTCCCACTTGGTGAACTCTAGGGCCCGATAGGAGTTCAGCTCCGTTCCTGTGTGATTTACACGTCAGGTCGGATGTTCATCCTCAACATCGCCACTTTCGTCGCTGACTCGATGAGCCACCTTGGCCAGGTCAAGAATTACGCTGCAGGCCGAATCGTCAGATTCGGCAACCTGGAGTACTCTGTGAATTCTCGCGGAAAGTGGATCCTCTAGGGTTTGGCGTCGCAGCAGATCTATGAGCAGCACAAACCAGTTCTCCCGAACTTGATGTCAGATCGGATCCGGGAGCCATCGATAGAAGTCGATTTTTGTAATTTTTAGTTTTAAGGGGGTTATAATCCCTATGGTCCATTATGCACTATTATTTTTCTTAAAAATAAAAAATATATGTAATTATAATTGTGGGTTATAAATAAAATAATTTTCAAAAAATGAACACTTTTATGAAGTACATAAATATTTTATTAAAACATGAACATTGTAAACTTATATAAGCATTTATTGAAATATCTAGAAAAATATAGACTTTCTTAAAGCATGAACACTTTTATATACTACACGAATATATATTTTTAACTGTGAACATTTTCAAACTTATATAAACATTTATTAACATATGTAGATGAACAACAACTTTATTAAAGCCTGAACACTTTAATATACTACTCCAGCATAGCTTGAAAAGTGTTCTGATATTGTGAGACGGAGGGAGAGCATAGCTTGAAAAACGTTCTATATTGTGGGACAGAAATAGTACATGAATATTCTCTTTAAACTACTTTCAAATTTCTGTAAGCATTTATTGAAATATATAGAAACATGTAAAATTACTTTTATATTTTTATTAAATATGCAAAGTATTACATGAATACTTTTGTAATTTATAATTTAATTATGCGTTCTTAATGATGTATTATATAGAAACATGTAAAGTATAAAATATAAATTACTTTTATATTTAATTATGCGTTCTTAATAAAAATAATTTATAATTTAATTTTTTGAGCCTTCGGATGTAATGTATAGAAACATGTAAAATTACTTATGTATTTTTATTAAATTGGGAGTTTGATGTTCGCAATTACCCCAGCATATCTTTGTTATACTCTGGCCATCTGATTACCTGTCAGGAAAGAAATCAGGAGCGTGGAGCACGTTCGAATATTATATTTAGAAGAAAGGATGCTCTCTGCACATGATCTGATGATCATGCACAGTGTCAGTTAACACATCTGTATATAGTTGAGCAGGTGCTTGAGAAGAACCTCCCAAATCTCTTGTGTTATTTTATTTCAAACGAGACGACCTGCAGGAGCTTATCCTTAAGGTTACATGACTAATTGCACTAACTACGGCTCGAGCTCAAGAGATTGACACATCGGAGACATGAGATGAAAGAAGCAGTCGTATAGCAACCATTTGCAGCTGCCCAAGATCGATCAACATGTAAGAAAAACCCCACGTTGCTCAAGTAAGTAAAGGGGCAGCAGTAACTAAAACGGATCCCCTCCCTCCCACGACATTGCTTCGGAGATGAGATGATCACTTGGAGTCGTCGGTGGGGAGGTGGTGTCTGTTGGTGAGCCAGACGGAGTCGGCTGTGGCCTTGGCGCCGTCGTGGTTGCGGTGCCACGCGTAGTAGGCGTGCGTCCGGTTCTTGATCTCCAGCGTGGCGTGCCCGAAGCTCGCCTCCCTGAACGCCGAGTAGGACGGCTGCGGCTCCGTGAAGCTGCATTCATTCATTCATTCATTCATTTTGTCATGTCAGCAATGCATGGCCGCACCCTGCACAAACTAATTCAGAGCAGAGCGCACGAGCTTGTTAACCTACTTGTTGGCGATGCCCTCGATGTTGCCGCCGTCGCCGATGGTGACGTAGACGGGCGCGTCCATGTCGCGCACGGGCGTGGCCTTGCCGTTGACGATGTTGTAGGCGACGTTGGAGAAGCGGCGGCTGCGCTCGTAGGAGTGGACGTGGCCGGCGAGGACGAGGTCGACCTTGGCGGCGACGAGCCAGCTCTCGAACTGCACCCGCATCGTCTCCCCCTCCATGTAGTGGTAGTTGTTGCTGTTGTACCATGGCGAGTGCATGAGCAGGATGAGCCACGGCGTGGCCTTGCGGTCGACGCGGGCCAGCTCGTCGGACAGCCACGTCCACTGCGGCGTGTACTTGCCGTAGGAGGAGTAGGAGGAGAGCACGATGATGTGGGCGGAGGCGATCTTGACCGAGTACCAGAGGGGCTCCGTGCTGGCGGCGGCGCGGTACGGCGTGCGGTAGCGGTGGGTGAAGGGCTTGAAGGGCACCGTCTCGCCGATCTCCGGCGCGTAGTCCAGCTCGTGGTTGCCGGCGGTCCAGATCCAGGGCTGGTACGCCACGCTGCGCTCCACGAAGCGCGCCCAGCTGTCCCAGCGCCGGTTGTCGTGCAGCGGGTACGCGTCCGCGTACGAGAGGTCGCCCACGAAGAGCACCGCGTCGCCGCCGTTGGCCTCGTAGTGCGACAGCGTGCTGTTGGAGTCGAACGTCTGCCCCAGGTCACCTGCCGGCAAGATCACAGAAAAGATTAATAAATAATGAATATAAGATCCAGCTTGATTATTTACTCCTACAAAACAAAATAATTATACAGCTTGATTCTTCCTTGAAACAAAATAATTATACAGCTTTTCCGGAAATAACCTAAATCACATCTAGATATGCCATAAGTATTGCAAATCTAAGTCCTAAATCATTAATCTTACGCAGAGATTCGTGCGGATCTTTTGTTTTCAATTCTCTTTCCTCATTCATCTCAAACAGATATGACACTGGCTCACTGTCTCACTGGTCTGGAGCAGGCATGGGCTGTGCACAGGAGTGCACATTGTTTCCTGCGGCAGTCAACATGGCCATCTTGTCTTGTCTTGATCGACACATCCCAGGAAATTCAGGCCCCAGGGAAATGGACGTGTCAGCTACTTGCACGTCGGACGCCGGCCGAACTACGCACCTATGAATATCATACTGACATATGGGTCTCTGACATGGATCGGATGCTGGCTAACGTCTAGCGACGACAACACGACTGACGACCGATGCTGGCCCTGGCCTTCCTCATCTTGTCGTAGATCCTACCGAACCATCTTGTTTATACCGATCCATGGAGTAACCAATAATTAACTAACAACTCTTACATCACGGATCTTATTTTCCAGTGTTCATCAAGCATGACGAAAAAAGTGGTAACTGATTCACATACCGATGAGTCCGAACTTGAAGGGCACGTCGGGGCCGGGCTTGGGAGGGGCGGTGAAGGAGAAGGTCCGCACCGTGTGGCCGAACCCCATCGCGTAGTAGTACTTCACGCCATGCTGCACGCAGGAACACGCGAAATTAATGGCGGTCGGCGTCCATTGCATGATGTGTGCCAACTCGAGTTCTCTACTCGTTTTCTTGATGAGGTTCTGCTGGTTACCTTGAGGTTCCTGAGGACGCAGTGGTGGATGAAGCCGGAGGTGTAGTTGAAGTAGTCGTAGCGCGTGTGCGTGCCTTGCGCCGACATCTCCATCTTGTCCGGCGACGGGCCGTACCTCACCGTGCCGTTGCCCAGCTCGCTCGCCGTCACCCACGACACCGTCATCGCCGTGCCCGTCTGGTCGCCCAGCGTGATGTGCACCTGTGTGTGTACGCAACGAACCACCCGAAAAACAAGATGAGAGACCAAGAACCCGTTGCAGATCGGGGGGGATCGGAGAGGCGGCCGGCGGACGGACCTGCTGGGGGGCATTGTAGCCCGGCGGCACGCGGAAGACGTCGGCGTCGAACGGCATGTCGGCGGTGGCCTCCAGCTTGCGCCGGTACGCGCTGGTCACGCCGGCGTGGCCCGTGGTGGCCGCCGCCGCGGCGAGGGCCACGGCGAGCGCCAGGAGCGCCAGGCGCCGGCGAGCCCCCATGCCTGTCTCTTGTGGCGTGGCGAGGCGAGCGTGGAAACGGAAGCAGAGAGGGAGAGGACGAGGAAACAGAGGGAGGCTGTGGCTCGTTCAGTGCGAGGACGAGGAAGGGAGGAACGGACGAGGATGGGGTAATATAGGAGAGCAAGCAGGAAGGAATCCTTTTCTGGTTCCGCCAGGCTCTAACAAATGAGCCCTAATAACAGACGAGAGATTTTGAAGGCCGGGCCGTATGATTTGCGGGGAATATCCGGGGATTGTGCTCGCTGGAGTGGACTCGAGTAGAGTAGGGAGGCAGCCAAGTCGGACGGGCGAGCGGAGCTACGGGTACGGAGCTGAGAGTTGACTCCGATCGAGCTAGCCAAGTCGTTTGTTTGTTTGCGCATGAGCGGGCGCCGGGGAAGAAGAATATGGCGCCCGTGCCGTTCCCACCGGGCCACCGACCGGGGCGGACGTCGCCGTGTGGGCGCGCCGGAGCGAGACGGGCGGGCTTGTTTGACCAGCGATTGGGTTTGGCACGCCGACCGCGCCGCGACGGCAGGCACGGCGACCAGCGCTAGCTAGCAAATAAATGAGTGGCTCGTGGCTTTTTTTTTGTTTTGTTTGCGAGTAGGCTTGGCTCGAACTCATTAACTAATGAGCCAGCCCAGTAGATTTTTTTTTTTTTGCGCCTGCTTGTAGACAGAGCTTTTTTTTTGCGGGACCTAAATTATTGATGTTGTAATTTGTGAAGTTGAACAAGTGTGCATACATATAATTTTATAAATGTTGTTTACAAGTTTCACTGTCTTTTCATGAAAACAATTTTTCACTTTTTGAACTAATAACTAACTCAGGGGAGAGCCTCCTAGCGCAATGGCAAGTACCCACTCGAGCCACATAGGTTCGAATCTCTCCATCTACCTAACAACGAAAGTCAAGTGGCGGAATTTCCCCCAGGCCGGCTCGACGTCGACTCGGCTCAAATTCCAGGCCTACGCCGACAATGGGGAAATCGCCATGTGTTTCAACTTTGAGTTGAGACAAACACAACGCATTCATCCCAGTTTTGCAGCTATAGCGAGTCCACTTCAGACGCATGAAGGTACCGTCACTGTTGGGGGACAGTGCGATCAAGTGGAGGTGACAAAGGCAAAAGGGGACAACGATATTCACAGGCCGTGGCCGTGGCAATTTGCAAAAGACCAGCTGCCTTTCTCATCATCTATCTATGTAAAATGTATGGCTTTGCATCTTTCTATCCGCCACTAGGTACTTCGCCGCAAATGATTTGAGGCCATGCATGCACCACCGGACTGGACTGGACTGGACGGTACCCAGCGTTGGCTTTCGAGATTCTGTCCAGCCTTTTGCTCTTTCGCGATCACGATTGCTTGGATTTTGTGGCACTCATTTGGCTGTTGACTCGAGGACTTATCACAAAATATATATTCCCTTCCACAATATCCTCCTTTTTCACTTTTCTGAATGACAACCGACAGGCGGTACATATACCCTGTTAGCCTTCACGCTACATAAACCGAAGTCCAAGTGCCAATTTTGTCAAAGCTCGAGGGCAGCGAGTTTGTCCAAGACGGCAAAATTTTGACTCGAAAAGGAAAACTGCCTGCAGAGCTTCCACATGACGCTCGCGCTCTAGTCTATGGGTGTCTATCTATCAAGGCCGGCCGGCAATGATGCAAAGAAATACAGGTTTCAGTAATTTGCTCATGTCATGATTCTGAATTTCTGATCCATTCGTTCCGGCATAGCTTAATTAGCATATATATATATATATGGCGAAACATATTCCGCGTTGAACAAATTGATGCTTAGCTATCTCTACTATTAGTATAAGTTTTATTTATTGCGAGACTGGCTAGGTTGACATGGACGATTTCTACACTTTCTCTACACCTTGCATTTTCCTTGATCACTTTAAATTTCAAGTTCTAGCTTGTAGAGTAACACGGCTGTTTGCGTCAAGAGATGCAGAGGCCGGGGGTTTTCCTCCATTTCTAAAAAGAAAACTTGTAGAGTAATATTTCTGTCAAGATTCTGTCCGTGTTCTTTCGCAATCAAGATTGAGTACAGTAGTGTTTGTATTTTTATGGTACTCATTTAGCTGTTGACTCGAGGACTTATCACTCCATGAATATCATTTTCTGTCTTTTTCGACCTTTCTGAATGGCAATGCCAAGCAGTACACATACCCGGTTAGAATGTGCCCCTGTTAAGCTTTCATGCTACACAGTCTGAAGTTACAGGTGACATGGGCAACGCGGCAACTGGTCAGCATGCCAGTTTGTCAAAGCTCGAGGACAGTGATGAGTCACAAATTCAATCATAAAGACGGCAAATTTTGACTTGAAGAGAGAAAAAAACTGCATGCAGACCTTCCACGCGATGCTCTCCCTCTCAGTCCCTCTGGGTGTCTATCAAGGCCGAGCCGGCAATGCTACCTGTAGGATTCAATCATTTAGGTTGATGTCATGATTCTGAATTTCCAATCCATTCGTTCCGGCCTTGCTTAGCATATCCCCCGTTGAACATGCTGATGCTTAGCTTATCTCTACTAAATTGTTTTGTGAGACTAGCTAGGTTGACATGGCCAATTTCTACACTTTTTTTACACTTTGCATTTTGTTAGTCGCTTTAACTTTGTAGTAGAGTACTAGTCACTTTTCATTTGGCACAGAGGATCGAGGGGAATACAGTCTGTGTGAACCATGTAGGAGCACGCAAGCCACTGGTTGTGCCGTGGCTAGATACTACTCCATCTACATGTATCTTTCGTTGGGGAATTTCCCTTGTTTTTTCCCTGGGAAAAGAAGGCCTCCGATTTGATGTGTGTATCTTTATTCTTTAGCCCTTTTGCCAGGATTCTTCAGGCTGACAATGATGGCAAAGATAGCATACTGCGCACTGTTGGGAGATACCTGTACATTGGTCGAGTCAGCGATACATGCATGCATCGAGTGTGCACGCACGCTGTGCCTTTTTTGAGATGATAATTATATTCCTTCCATGAATAATTCGTTCCATCAATTTTTTTGTTAGAAATATCATAATAAATAGTTATGGGTTTTACTAAAGATATAGAGTTATTTTCGCAAAAAAGGATACGGAGTTAGAAAAAGTCTCCTAGGTTTTGTGGCAGTGAAGGTTGCTAAAGAGTGACACACAATCGGTAATAAGGGCGGACCATCTGCAGTGAGGCAACCATCGCCGATGAAGACATGAAACGTCACTGATGATGACCTATTAGTAGTGACAAGAGATTGTGTGAACATATCTATCTAACACAAAAAAAGACTATTCTAAGAAATATAATTTTCTCAACTATATGCTAATATGTTTCGTAAATATAAATATGACAATAAAATATCATTTCAAATATATGAACAGTTATTTTATCTACATCGACACTTATTATTTTACTATACATCATTTTATTATTAAGCTCATTTAAATTATATTTACAGATTGATTAAGTAAAAGTATATGTCTTTGTTCTTTTATTAAAATATGAGTCAATGGGGCAACACCAATGGTGAGCCCATTATTGGTTTGCTTAGGCAGAGCTAGCCCTACTACACATATAAAGTAGTAAAGCACGACGAATTCTTGACTGTTTACTACAATAAGGTTTGCCCGACTCCGATGAGGGAGGGGCGAAGGCGGCGATGTGCCTTCGGCTCGCTTCAGTGCTACTAGTCATCGCTAGGTGGTCTACGGATTTAGATGTATTTTTTTTACTTCTAGTATTCTTTGTACTACCTTGACAGTTGATGAATAGATCGAAAGTTATTCTAGCAAAAAAAGCAGCAAATAGACCAAAAAAAAAAACATAAAGCATCAAATAAGAGGGACGCTCCTTTGAGGGGCCTTATCTCGCTTATTGCGAGCAATAGCCCAGTCAAGCAGTTTTGGGAAGTTCTGGGAGTAGCGCTACTCGTGGAAACTTTCAGAGGTTTTGGGAAGGTTCCACCTAGTCTTTTCTTTTTTCCTTTTTTTACGGTTTCAATATTTTTTATTCTGCTTTTTTTTCTTTCTTCTGTTCCTTTTTCTCAACACATATATAATTTTTTAAATACATGTTGTACATTTTTCTTGTATACACACGGATCATTTTTTTATACACGTTGAACATTTTCCAGGTACATGAGGAATATTTCACCACATGCAAGTTTAAACATTTTTTTCATGCTAAACAATTTTCAAATACACGATAAATATGCTTTTAATGGCACCAAACAATAATTGAAATTACATGAACATTTGTTTACATTGTAAAGTCATGAAGATACTTTTGAACGCGTGAACATTTAAAAAAAATGTCACCAACATTTTTCTGAGTCGTATGAAACACTTAAAAAATACTAGTTGAATGCCCGTGCGTTGCCACGGGACATGTAACAAACTTAGACAAAGAGATATTTGTTGAATCATCACTATAAGTTACATCATGTATGTCGCACACGGGTTATAAGTGTTCAAACAAATATTATCTTGTACAAACCCAACCTTTTTGCTCTTAGGGCACTCCCGATGCAGGCCACAAATACTCATCCGGAGAATCAAAAGGTTAAAAATAATAACAATGAGATATGCATAATGTGCAAAAATAACAAGCACCAGTGAACGGAATGCAAATAGAAATATGTAGAAATACGACCAACCCTTTATTTTTGCACAAACTACATTAATGTCAATTATTTTATGAAGATTTATAGGCTCAACAAACATGTAGATTACTATAGTGTGAATTTTCTAGCGCTTTTTTACGAATGGGAATTTTGAAAATTGGAAGCAAGAGCATAGGTGCCCGAGGGCCAAATTGAATTTTCAGTCTCACTTACAAATTTAACAAAATAGTAATACTACGGGATAGTTATGTACACATTATTGACTCAGCAAACACCAATACCATGTTGCTCTCCTTTGCAATCTAGTCGTCATGCCACCTTCAGCTCCATTCCTCTTTGTTGTACTCGTCATCCAACTCATTCCTCCATTAGTCCCGTTGTACCCATCGCCTCTACCCTTCCTTTGGCTTTCTCCACGAGCCTAATTCTCTTTATCTCCTCTACACTTCTCAATGTGTTTTGAAACCTGCAACACCTTCCCTCAATCTGACCGGAGGCCTGGTTCGTCTGTTTCATTCTTTGTTAATTCTAGCAACCTTTCCGTTCGTTATATTAGCATCAAGGAAAACAGAATGTGCGGTCACTTGTGTAGCTGCGATGGAGCATTGTGCATCTCAACGGGTACAACACCAGCCATGCTAGTCTGAGCAGAGGAACCAACATTGAAGCGAGAGACAACCAATAAAGTAGTTGTTCTCCGCTTTAGATCTGATCCTAGTATACTCAAGAAGCATAAATTAGATTTATAACATGAGGAATTGTGGCAGGCATAAGTTGACATAGTGATCACAAAGTCAAATCTGCTCACACGACATTTAACACAAATCAATAAGAATTAACCCCTCATATGTCCAATGGCCCAAGTTTGTTTACCTGAAATCTTGCACAATATGCTTGATAACTGCAATCAGCAAGATGAGTTTAGCCTATTTAAACTATGCCCTGTTTTTTCTTATCAAATAGTAATATATTTCCACACTTTCAGAGAAAAAAATGTAGATAATCCAAAACACAACTACTTTCTCAACCACTAAGTATGCTTGGTACAATTATTGAGAAATAATGCATAACAATCTGGAAAAATAGCATTTTGTAACACGTCAGTGCTTAGTAACAATAAAATTTCCATGCCTACTACCTCAATATCTTGTGTGTAACATCGGCTCATTATGGCGTCTCTAATTACATAGTCAAACCAATTCTTCTGAAGATTTCTCAAATTACAGGAGAACTTCTAAATAAACATGTTAATTAAAATTGGTCTTCATATCTAAACAACTCATTCCACACATGCATTTAAAACCACAAAGCTAAGTGATACATCTACATGGACATCTGCACTGATCCAAACAGCCATCTAAACACTTTTGTACACGCATGTTTGCTACTGAACTTGTGAAAAATTCAAAAATCTAAGCCACAAACAAGAAACCTTCAACACAATCTACATTTATGGAACAAACTTGATAATTTTGCAAATCAAGCATCGACTTCCTACTTGATACAGTTTGTTCCACACTTGAGAATTCCTGAAGTACTTATAATTTCCAATGACTATTTTTGGATTTGGTTGATACTACTCAGCAAAAAAGGCATTTTTTCATAGACGCTTAGTACAAGTTTCATGGCAATTCAAGAAGGCACCATACACACATATTTCAGTTGCACGAATAAAAGACTGTCTAGTTTCAGATTTCGCATGTCATAATAATTTTTACATAACACCTAAAATGGAAAGAAACAAGTCTCACCTTCACATTGTCGGATGGTAGAAGTTTACTCATTCTAGCATAATCTCTAGTCAAGATGGAATACAACAACAGAGATACAAATTGATACCATTGGAAACCAAATACTGTATTGTCTTTTCCATCAAAATGCTAGTTAATCGAAGAAAAATAGAGTTTGTAATAAATACAAAGATGTTGTGATTAGCAGTTGACATCCAACAACCTCTGTTGGCGTACCTATATATCAAGATTACATACAATTGTAATTAGTCCCTGGTTCCTTCAAAAAGAAAAATCAGTCACAATAAATGATGTGAATATTTCAAGAAATATATGTCACATTTGCGGCTCCAAATTTATCCTTGGGGCTTTTGAATCTCTGATAATCTGAGAACCCTCCAACTCTCTAATTTCTATTACACTTTTCCTTTGGTCCGGTGCGGGAGTGCATGATATAGGGAGAAGATGGGGTGCAAGTGTAAGGGAGATTACCTGGGTCGTCGTCGTCTGTCGCTGCCACCAACGCGACGCTCCTGCAGGTCGCCCTCCCACATGGTGCTCCTCACCAAGCTATCAAAATCACATGAGGAATATATGTGTTGGCCACTGCTCACACTTCACAAACCTAGCATCCTATCACAATCACATGCAAGACTCATTTGTATGCCATATAACTACATCTAAGAAGACCTTCTTATATATGCACATCATGTACATCGTTTTTGTATTTATAGGAAAAAGTACAGAATATTCAGCACCATACGATGTGTACCTATGTACTATCAAAATCACATGAGGAATATATGTGTTGGCCACTGCTCACACTTCACAAACCTAGCATCCTATCACAATCACATGCAAGACTCATTTGTATGCCATATAACTACATCTAAGAAGACCTTCTTATATATGCACATCATGTACATCGTTTTTGTATTTATAGGAAAAAGTACAGAATATTCAGCACCATACGATGTGTACCTATGTATTCTACCTTCAACAATCTTTACCTATGTCTTGTACCCTATTTTATACAAGGGTTGGATCATGAGTGAGTTAAGTAAAGAGAGGAAGGGATTTCGTCCATGCAAGTAAACCAAATTGGCCCAAAAAAACTGAACCAAGTCAAGAAGCTTGGTCTGCCTGGATCGGCGGCTGTGATTGGGAAGAATTACGGTGGTGGGGGAGATGGGTATGCGTGAGTTGGCTTCCGACGGTGGGCTGTACGACTGGGTTACCTTGGGACGGCGGGCTCTTGGATTTTGGATGATGAGGACGATCAGAGGTTGATGGCAACAGCAGAGGTGACTTCTCGGCGGTGGCAGCGGCGGAGGCTGCAGCTCGCACAGCTCGCATGCGTACGACGTGGCCGAACAGCGACTTCCTGGTGGCGTGCGCGGGCGGGTCGATGGAGGTCCCGTGCCTCCTTGGCATCGTAGGACGTGGCCGGACGGCGACTTCGTGGCGGCGTGCATTCGCGAGTCGATGGAGCTCCCGTGCGCTGGCGTTTGATCTCCTCGGCGTCGTGCGTTCGCGAGTCGATGGAGCTCGTACGCGACGAATAACTGGCGTTTCTCTCCCTGGCGACGTGCGTTCGCGGGTCGATGGAGCTCGTAGGTGGTTTGTTTTTTGGTCGATGGACCTCGTCGTGGGTTGCCGAACCGTTTTTTTGTTGGGTGACCTCGTTCCTGGGTTGAGCCGCTGTGTTTTTTGGCTGTGGATCCCGTATGTGGGCTGAGTTGGCGTTGTACATGGGCTGAGTTGCATTGGATTTTGGCCTGCTCGAGCGATGGTTCTGAATCGGGGGATCGAAGGAGGTCGAACCATCACGACGTTCGATCCCCCTTTAATAGTAGAGATGTGAACATTGTCTTACTCCCTCCGTCCCAAAATTCTCGTCTTAGATTTGTCTAAATACGGATGTATCAAGTCACGTTTTAGTATTAGATGCATCCGTATCTCGACAAATCTAAGACAAGAATTTTGGGACGGAGGGAGTACATTGTATAAACATTTAAATTATCACAAACATTTTCATTGAATGCTATCAAAAAAAAATTAAAAGTTGTGCGAAGTTTCAATTTTTGACATTGTATAAGCATTTTTTGATGTGCAGTGAAATTATCAAAATTGATTAAGCAAGTTTTTGAATTATGTACTCCCTCCGTCCCGAACTATTTGTCGCAGAAAAGGATATAAATGGATGTATGTAGAACTAAAATACTCCTTCCGACCTGGATTACTTCTAAACTGAATTTGCATTTGCCTCCTGTGCGGCGCCCCCGGGCAAACTCATTAGGCATTCAGGTACTTCCAGTGTACTTACTCAAATCGATTTTGTTTCCAGCGTCGCACGCAAGTAGCAAACCTTCCAACATGCTTACATCAAACCACACTCTGACGCTAAAATCATCAAACGTTGACGACAACCAAAACACCGCATGCCAAAATTATTCGTTGGTGTTTATATGTCCAACAAACTTGCAGTAGTACAATACTTATTGGAAAAAAAGAGAGAGAAACACTGTTTCAAACTTGGTAACAATGCACACTTTTTTTTTGTTGAGAACAATGCACACAGTCGGCGAAGAGCTTGAGCACTTGTACTTGCAACTTCGTAGGTTTCGACAACAGAAGCTGGGCCGGGCTAAACAGCCTATTCGCCATCGGTTGCGCGAGCGGATCATTTCATTTCTCAGTGGAGTAATAGCAGACCGCGTGTCAAGGCGCTAGCGCAATCCAGTGCCAAGGATCTGGAGCTCATGTGAATGCTCTACAGGTTTTCTTATCAGCTTCATGTTTCAGTTGCAGTGTTCGTTAATCAGTCAGTTGATTCAGTTTGGGTTGAAATGGTGCAACTGACAGAATACAGGTTTCACCTTCTTCAGATAGATGAGAAGTACACCTTCAGACAGATGAAAAGTACACGAGTATACCTTCAGATGAAAAGAAAGACAGTACTACATCTTCAGGCAGATGAAAAGAAATACACGAGTAGAGACGATGATCTTTTTGGTACAATTAGAGAGGATATATATATTGTACTAATACATTGTGTAGGTAAATAAATGGCAGCTGTCATGTTCAATCTCACCGCGCGTCCGCGCCTAGGATTTATTTTTTCTTTTGCCGTTTGTAATCCTGAAGAGAATTTTCAGATGAAAAGGGCATTGCCCCTGATCCTGTGAACTTGGTCAAGCAAGACGAGCCTGAATTTCACTCTGACCAGAGTTGACACTTTCAAACTGAATTTCATGAGGTTTGCCTCTTGTATGGAGCCTCCAGGCATTATGGTTTCTTTTTGTAGAAGAGAACACTGCATCTTTTGAGTTCAGACAACCAAAACACGCATCAACCACAACTTTGTAGTCTGGTTTCTCTTGATAAAAGAAATCCTTTTATCAAACAAAACTGCATATCTTCATTAGGCATTCAGTTACCAGTGTACACTTACTAAAATCGGACATTGCTTCCAGCGTTGTACTACCAAAGTACAAAACCGTCCAAAATGCTAGTACTTCAAGTCAGGCTCTGACGCTAAAATCATCAAAGATCGACAACAACCAAAACATCACATACCAAAAATTATTTGTTCATGTTTACATTTCCAGCAAAAAAATAAGCAAAAAACGATGATTCAAACTTGTAAACAATGCACACAGTTAGCAAAGACCTTATTAGTACACTTGCAAGAGGCGGCACACACCCTTTAGTACCCACTTCTTTCTCTGAGCATCATGTCTTGCTTCCTTTTTAGGATATGTTACAACTAGCTTGTATGCATGATAATGCAGCACGCCACAGCTAACATGGTACAGTAGATGATTTGTGCAGATAATGTGACACAGGAAAATGATGAAATTATTTTTGCGAAGAAAAAAGGATGGAAGTTTGACTTACAACTGTTTACGGCTAAAACAAATGTAAGATGTTCACGCTTTCAAATGGAGAATATCAGGCCATACTAAATCTGGAGACCGCTTGGCACGAGCGGTAAAAAGAACTAAATCTTGGAGGCACCCAGGACCAAAATCATATTTTAAAGAATATAAACTGGACAACTTTAAAACATGTTTTGCTGCATTATTTAACTATGCTTCCCAACTAACAATGTCAAATTCAGTTTAGGTTTCCATGTGGCTGAGAAATTCAGGTTCCACCTTCAGGCAGACGAACTGTAGAATTAGAGAGAATATAAAGAAATGGCAACTATCTTTTATTATCCTGCCTAAACCTGCTTAGGTTCAGTGTAGTTTGGGGTATTTCTCACAAGAATTTTGGTATTTGAAGAAGAATGTCAGTAGGATTTAAAGTTTCCATCAATTTGGTTTGAACTAGTGTCACCTTTATAGGCCGTGCTCCAAAGTGAACTTCGCGGAATCAAGCCAACCAAGCCAACATGTAGCAGTCCTCAGAAATAGATGATGATCTGCTCGATGAGCGACTACCATTCAGCATAGCATGTGTGGTTGCTTTGCTGTCAAACTTTTGGTGATTGTAACTACATACTCTAGGATATATTTTAATCTGTGGTAATTCTGGGTAACTGTAACTACATAGCAAGACTGCACACAAAAGCATCCACTTTTTGAAACGGAAAGAAAGAAAAACAACCACACTGACCAATGCTGATACTATTTGCATAGTATGTAGCAGCTATAAAAACTCATTTGGTTTGCTAGTGCGGTTAGTCCATTTGATACTGATTCAGGTGTAGCGTATATCTTGTTATAGGCTTACTATAGCACGTATGTTCAGAGAACATTGGAGAAAGACAGGATCGTATGGACTGACTTGCTCCTGCAAACTGTTTCAAGTTCAAAAATTCACAAGAAAATCATGCATGACTACAGTTAAGGAACAGTAGCTTCGACCACTGATTAAACCCCAACCAAGCTACGCTACTAAGCTTGCATCACATTGCATCAACATCATCCACAAACACATACTAGCAGCTAACTAAGCTTGTTACTAATTAAGAACCTGACCTACATAAAACTAATATATTGACTTGCCCCTGCAAGATGTTTCAAGTTCCAACCCGTTAATTGCCTCTCCCCAACCAACTCAGATTTCACAATAAAATAGTGCATAATTGCAGCTAAGGCCCAGATTTGCTACCAAAATAGTGCAACCCTGTTAAGCTCCCACCACAGATTAGGCCTAGCTATAGTGCTAGACATGCATCGCATTCCCTGAAGAACTAACTGGTCATATCTAATTAACTGAACAACTAACCCGTTATGGCTCTAATTAAAAGAAGCAAGCTTATGAGAGCTTGAGATTCATCAAGCGGCCTGGAAGAGAGGAATGTACTGTCCATTGGCGTGGTACGAGTGTGAGCGGTGCCATACCCTGACAATCTCCACGGGGACGACGTTGGCAGAGCCATGGCCGTCGCAGTAGTCGATCCGTACTTCGTGGGGGATCTCCCGAGGGTCCTCCAGCTCAAGGACGACGCGGACGGTGGCGAGGTCCGGCGCCGTGAAGCAGGCCGGGTCGATCTCAAGCACAAACCCGAATCTGAAGCAGTTGCTCTCGATCCCCTTACGCGTGCGCTGCTCGACGGGGTAGTCGCGCAGGGCCGCGTGGACGATGTAGTCGCTCGAGACGCGCCGGACGGCGGGGGCCTGCTCGCGCAGCAGCTTCACGGTGACGCCGTCCAGCACGAACGGCTGCCGCCGCAGGGCCGCCTCCCGGAGGTCGGGGGGTGCGGAACCGCACGGTCGCGTCGGCGCGGCGGGCCGGCGGGAGGAGCTCGAAGTTCTGCGGCAGGTCGAGGGCGAGGGTGCGGAAGGCGCGGCGGATGAAGGGCCCCGCGTCGGCCCGGCACGGGGCCTCCGGCGGGGTGATGTAGGCGTACGCGAGGCGCCGCGCGTGGTGCTCCGCCTCGGGGTCGGAGGCGAAGCTGAGGCACGCCCTGGTTCTTCTGGCCCGGGGTTCCCTGAGCATCTCCGGCGGCAGGTGGACCGCGGTGGCGGCAGGAGGGACGTTGCCGAAGGACGGGCAGGTTACGAAGGCCGGGCGGTCGAAGGGTGCAGGGATCTCCAGCGCCGTCGCCCCGTGCGGCAAGGTGCGGTCGGCGCCGGCCGCCAGCATCTTTGGCCTCTTGGTGGTCTGGTGGAGAAGGAAGGCAGCAGCGGCCGGGTGGAAGACTGGAAGTGCTAGCAATTCTTCTTCTTCTTTTTTTTTTGGA
>NC_041389.1:657738445-657748379 GCF_002162155.2 Triticum dicoccoides | reverse complement strand
CAGATCCTTCTCGAAAAAAAATGACTACTACCGATTTTGACAGATTATAAAAGTCATCAATTCAAAAAATATTCATGATAACAATAATAATAATATTCATCCATTTTATTTATGTTCATGAGTTTAAAAAATATACAAAATACAAGGCGACGAATGTTTACTCATCCATTTATTTATCTTACTTTTGAGTCTAAAATATGGTACATAAGAACTTTTAGGCAGTGCGTCATAAGCTTCTTTGATAAGAAGGAACAAAAGAACAGTTAGGCTAGTAATGGCTCTTGAATGGACACCAAAGCAAAAGTATAGGGTATAAATACAAGGACAGAATTACTGCTAAGAAGCATGACAAATCCACGGTACATTAGTAAGGACTATGAATTTTCTCAACCCTCGCTAGTGAAGAGCGAGAGGAAGAAATAAAGGTACAACCATATGATTTCAAAAGATTTTAATTCCAAAAGGTAAGAGCTCTAACATTTAAATTCATTGAACATAGATCACAGGAAATGACTCAGATCATTCATTTGGAAATGACTTAGATCTGTAGGATTTTATTTTGATTCAACAAAGAATGTTACACTACCAGGATATCAAGATGACAATAGTTAGATAGCAAAAACAAGCACCATGATGATTATCCATGCAAGCTATGTTAGTGAGGTCTATGTCTAGTACAACCATTGGTAGAAAGGTAGGTGTAGGTACTAACTCACATGTAACAAATCAAAAGAAAAAGAATTAGTGAAGGCAATGGATCAGTATATATCAAACACTACAGATATGTGGTCAAACAGATCAAGGCACAATGTTCCAACATATCATACAGAATTATGATTCTATGAAAGATGATTGCATACCTGGCCTCCTGCTTGTGATAGACTAGCTCCTAAATGAATTTGAAAAGCTCTTGCTTAGACTTTAAAACCTCCAGCCTCTTAATAGCTTCCAACACGATAACTGTTCCAGCATCATCTATAGGAGGAAACATCGTTGATAAACATTTGAATTGTTCCAAATGATTAGAGGATTAGATGAACGCTACCAGGATAACTAGAGGAATACTAGATAACTGTTGGAGTTGCGCGTACCCTGTGTTGCTTATACTTTTGTCTCGAATTGCTGGTAAAGATGGACTCTTTCTATCGAGCCGCAAATCAGGTATGGTTGTAATGCAATCCTTCAACTCTGATGCCCTGTAGCCTGTCAGTTTCTGCACTTCCTTTCTCTACAAACACATAATCACAAGATTGTTTTAGCCTTGAGAACTTGAAATATTAAAGGCAACATTTTTTAGCTTTGAGAATCTACTTCTCTGCTCTTACCCAAGGATTAGTTGTCTAGTCTAGTGGTCTGCCTAGCAAAAAAAGTCGATGAAGCGACAATAACTGATGGCAAGAATAGGAGACAACTTTAGTCAATAAGACTCGGCTCAGCAAGATAGCTACCTAGGAATTCCAGTAACAAGCTGAGGCGCCGCGACAAAGCATGCAAGAATAACTTTAGGCATCAACACACAAAAACAATGGAGGAAGGATTAAATGAAATTGGTCCAATATGACAAATTTAAAGGATTGATAGTCATCTTTTTGTCTCTTGGGTCAGATCTTGTAAAACGACATGAAATTAGTGAGACAAATCTAAAATACACAAGGGTTCACTTAGACACATATTCAAAACATACAAATCACAGAATCGGCACATGATGCAATATTATACCACCAAGAAGCCTTTTTTTATATCAAAAATAAAGCTGCAATAGATTGTTCAGTTAGTTGCTAGCAAAAGCTATAGCATTTTATTCATCAACCATAGGTAGAAAAATGTGTAAGAGTAGCTCACAAGACTCAGAAGGGGTTGGCAATCAGTTGTTAGTATTAATGCAATCCAAATATAAACAAAGGGAAATGTTTTGCATTCCCTAAAGAGGTTCTCTTTTCCTAATTACTTACTTTTATGTTTCAAAACAAAAAACACACAGCGAACTTACAAAAAATATAGATGGTCATGGTGGTCCCTCCTCTTTTTATCCGGGCTTGGGACCGGCTATGCATAACATAGGCAGAGTTACCCACCCACCCTCCAAAGTGAGTAAGACAATCCTTAATTTTGAGAGAGAGCAAATTTGCTCTCCCCTACTAGTAAGGATTGCTTACCCTTGAGTAGCATTAAGCAACAAGGATTTCCCCTTGCATAGGCTTTTTGTATCAAATGAGCAAGGCAATCCTTGCTTTTGATGGAGAGCAAAACTTGCGTTCGGACCACTAGCAAGAACTGCCTTGCCCCTTGAGTAGTCTCTAGTAAGCAAGGTTTTCCTTGGTTTTGAGGGAAGACCAAATGGCTCTCCTCCACTAGCAAGGATCACCTTACCCCTTGCTAGCTTTACATTTCTATTAATTGAGCTACTCTTCAATTTTAGGAGCGAAATATGCCCTTATAGCTAGCAAAAAAATGCTTTGCCAATTGCATAGCGTTATCTTTGTGCCAAGTAAACAACCCAATCATTGTTTTTGATGGAGAGCAAAATTTGCACTCGTCCACTAACAAGGATTGCCTGAGTAGCCTTAAGTGATCAAAGATTTCCTTGATTATAAGAAAAATAGGCAAAATCCTATCGCCTTTGTGGAGGGGTCAATTCTCCACAAGCGAGGATCATGCCTAGCCATGCGGGAGCAAAGTTAGAAAAAATCTGTTACTTTTCAGGGATTAATCCTCCAAGAGCAAAGATTGTCATTTGCC
Source organism: Triticum dicoccoides (assembly GCF_002162155.2). Taxonomy (NCBI): domain Eukaryota; kingdom Viridiplantae; phylum Streptophyta; class Magnoliopsida; order Poales; family Poaceae; genus Triticum; species Triticum dicoccoides. The sequence goes on along the minus strand of NC_041389.1, from coordinate 657,745,640 downwards.
TAGGCAAAATTTTGTGCAATGTGCACAAGACATTTCTTGCATTCATGGGAGGTAACTCTCCATGAGCAAGATTGCGTTGCCCCTTAGTAACCTCAAGTGATCAAGGATTTTTCCTTGATTATAAGAAAATTGAGCAGAATCCTATCGCTTTTGTGGAGGGGTCAATTCTCCACAAGCGAGGATAATGCCTATCCATACTTTTGAGCAAAGTGAGAAAAACTCCCTTACTTTTGGGGAGTCAATCCCCAAAGAGCAAGGATTGCCATTTGCCTAGCCAATCTTTTGCGCAATGTACAGAAGACTTTCGTTGCATATGTGGGAAGTCAACCTTCGACGAGCAAGATAATTTTGCCACTTGTCTGATAGGCACCATACTTTTGGGGACAATGCCCAAGTATAATGCATCGTTGTATGAAGCATGGATTCAATTAGTGCAACATGTACACCACTACCTGTTATCATGAAACAATTATTGTGATAAGAATTGGCATCATATTTCATAATAAATAAAGAAAAGTGCAATTAAGTTAACTAATAAGTATGAACTATGTAAACCCTGCTATTTCACTAAAGCATTGTCACAAAAACAACGTAGAGATTCATTGGGGGTTATCCAGTATACATAGCAAGTAGAAAGTACAACCATGCAACAAAACTTCACACTCTGAAAGATTAAAGGATCAACGCTATCAAAAAGAAGAGATAGCTCCCTCATAAAGTAGCCAAACTACAGAAACAAAGTAACACTCCCAGACATATAAAAAAGAATGAAATGATTGCTTAATCATTACTCAGATTAATCATAACACTAATTTGTGGTAGGAAAATGACCCAATAGTGGAGATCATAAATAAGTATAAAAATTTGTGAAATCAAACGTGTATCTGTTAGCACCAACAGTAAAGAAAGATGCTATTTCAGTAAGCACGTGCATAAATATTTGGAAACCACAGTGGAAATGAAAAGGTTTTCAGAATGGATAGTTGCAGGTACAAATTTATGGATTCGATGACAAAACAAGGGAAATTATGACTCGCTAAGCTCACATAATTGACAACATGTTTTGCAAATAAAGAAAGTCCAACAATGTTATATTGATAATAATGAACTACTGTATGTAGACTCAGATTCATTATGACCTAGCTTAACTCTGACACTTATTTGTGGTAGGAAACCGACCCAATTAAGTGCGGATAACAAACAAGTTGGATAATTTCTGTGATCAAACTTGTGCAGAAATATTTAGAAACGAGAATGAAAAGATATTCATATACAGATAGGTGCAGCACAAATTAAAATTATAGACTCGATGAGGAATGATGGGGAAAAAAATCATTTGCTCGCTGAGCTCGCATATGATTCGACATTCGAGAACGAAATGGGTTCATCAGGCACTTACCACGGCTCACCGTCCGTGAAGAGGGGTAGGACGAGCGCAACGCCGGCGTCCGGATGGCAAATTAATCCAGCCAAGTGCCAACACCTTGAGGAGTGTGGGCGAGGTGAGGTGGGGAGAGAGGCATGGAACTGGAGGTCTTGGGGAGAGCGCTCGCGGTGTGGGACGATGAAGCAGGGAGACTGGACGGCGAGGACCAACGCGCTAGTCGGCAGCATCGCCGCCGGCTGGTTTGATGCGGCAAACGGTCGGCGCGGATCAGAGTTGGGTGGGTGCGATGCTTGTTCCTCTGTCTCAACTCTCAAGTGTTAACCAACCTAAGTATCCAAGTCATGCTTAAGAGCCACTCTGTACTTTGCAATGCCGTCGTTGAGATATTCAGGAGAGTGGCCAAAAAATCAAGCTACTACCACATGCTCATATCTTTGCCAACATTCTGGATGTTTCTTTTTTTCTTAGTGGCGTTTATGGATGTTTTCTGCATGAAAAAAAAGTGATACCCACTGTGCACGCACACACACAAAAGTAACAATGGATTTTTATATATGATATTTATAAATCCCCCAAAATCAACTTGCGCAAGATCTTTGCATTGGAGGATTACTCGTTTCATGGAGGGTTTCAATGGCTTCTATATTTCAATCTACCATTTTAGACATTTATAATTCTTCTTTCTTTAGGTGGGTTACTATTATTATTAGATGGATAATTCTTCATTTTTACTAGGTGGAATTTTAACCGCTCTGAGTTTTATAGTTAGCTAAAACCATCAAGCCATGGTATCTACTTAAAAAAACCTTTCTAGTTTTAACTCTGCATTTTTTGGACATTATGATAACGGTTTATCAACGCCCTTTAGCAATAGAGGGATATAGGTACTGAAAGAGTCAAATATGACGATAGATGGCCAAAGAACAACACTGGTGAGGATAGCCGATTGTGATGCCAGTGCGACCGAGATTAAGATGGACATTATGATAATTTCTCAACGCCCTTTAGCAATAGAGGGATATAGCTACCGAAAGAGTCAAATATGACGGTAGATGGCCACAGAACAATACTGATGAGGATAGTCAATTGTGATGCTGGTGCGATGGAGATTAAGATGGAGGTCGCTCAATATCTATAGTTCTCTTTAATTTACGTACGTGGTACCCTTTGTCGGCGAGCATGTTGGAGTTGGAGTAACCAGGCGGGCATCGTAAGCCGGGTCTGAGAATCTTAGAGCATCTACATCCATACATCCAACCGGGTACACCAAATCCGACCCCTTAAACATCATGGCCGTGGTCAGACCCGTAATTAACATTTTCACAACCATATACCACAATTATGAATCCTCTAATCGTACAATTACATGCATGAAACCTAATTCTAGGCAGAGATCGTGCGGCGGCTGGCTACACCCGCCCAAGTGTTGGTGCGGTCGTCGGTGAGGTAGAGTATGACATGAGACACACCGGCTCACAGGACTCGAGGTGCCACCATCTCTCATGCCCTACTCTTTCCCGTCGGAGCCCGTCGCCATCACATCACCGATCAAAGTGAGGTCGATGATGGATTCGTCATGGTCGGAGGCCGACGCGGTTGCGGCCCCCGAGGTTGCCGGCCACCCATATCGGTGCAAGAGAGTGAGACTTTGCCTCGCCGACGTCCGCTGCAAGGACTGCCTTGCCTCCCGCCCCCTCTGCCTCGCACGGTGGGTATGCCGCACCATATTAACCTCCGACGTGGACAGGCCACGTAAGGCCTCGTTAGCAGCGCTACAACGTAGGGGTTGCGCCTCGACGACGCTTGGACGCCTAACGGAGTGCACTGCCTCCGCGAGGCAGAGGCGACGCGCCTCGCCCCAGATCCAAGCATCATTTGGGCGGACGCTATGAATTCTTGCTGGATCAAGCTGACTGTTGTCGGGCGTTCACCTTGCAGGCGCGGCGAAGCGCAATGCTGTGGTGGGCGCCGGCCACCAGCATCTTTTTTTTTGGTGGAGAAGGCAGCAGCGGCCGGGTGGACGATGCCAGCAACTTTTTTGAGGTCCTATAACGCACACGTAGCTGCGCTTGGGCCAGGCCAAGAATAGTGTTCGCCCCTGTCCCCCATTGCTCTCTTTTTTGCGTCTGAACGGAAATCATTAGAAAAAGACCAGCAGCTCCTGCTCAAAAAATATGACCACCTGTTTTTGAAAGATTTCAAAAGTAATAAATTCAAAAATATTCACGAATTATTATAATTTTCCAAACTGAATAAATGTTCATGAGTGAAAAATGTTCAATAATTGTTGACAGTTTTTTAAAAATGCTCGAAAATTGAATTCATGAATTTTTAAAAATATTCATGAAAAGTAATAATATTCAAATCATGGTCGGTTTAAACGTGAAAGGAAAGTATTGAGAAAAGAAAGCTTCGAGCAAAGAAGAAAAATGAACAATAGAATAGAATCAAACAAATGAAAAGAAACAAGAAAGTTGACAAACCGGCAAAAAAGCATAGAATTAAGAAAACAATACTAATTCAGAAGAAAGTTGACAAACCGGCAAACTTTTTATTCCATTGGCAAGCTAGGACGATACATCATACTAGCTCGTTCGACACGTACATGCGCATGAACACATCACGCCATGATGAAATCCAATTATTATACTGATGATGAAAACAAAGAGCAAACACAGAGATGCATCGTCTCTGGGCTGCTCAGTACGTAGTCGCAGCTAGCACATGCATCCGGACACACGCATGAGCGCGTACGTGCATGATATGCATGCTTGATTGATACGTAGTAGTATTATTAAGCATCAAGGGATGCAACGCCGCCGGCCCCGGCACAGAAGCGGCCGCATGCATCGCCGCAGCGCTCCACGACGGCTGTCGTCCCCACGCTGCCGACATCGATAACTGGTGCTACAACATAAATACAGTACGACGCGTTAGACGCAATTCAATTACAATGAAGCTTTTATCTAGCTATCTACTCTTTCCGGCACGATGTATCTTAACAAATGTAAGACAATTAATTTAGGACAGAGATAATACTTGTTTACCGTTGCGCATGCTGTCACAGACGATGGAGGAGCACCTCAGCGTGCAGCTCTCAACCTCAACGGCTGGCAAAAAAAAAAAAACAAGAGAGTTGATATATTACTTGTAACTTCAAATCATGGACGAACGTAACGAGAATTAACATGCACGGAGCTCGATTGGTGGTGGCTTGCTTACCGTTGGTGGTGAGAAGGTCGAAGGTGGAGCTGTTGGCAAGAAAAAGTCTGGGGTCGGCCGGGGTGGGGCATTGCCTCGGGCATCTGCCGCTCGTAAGCTGCACACAGCAGCACATCTCCGCGCAGAACGGGGTGGGGCCGTACTGCGTAGTGCAGGCGGCGTAGCAGTGGCTCCCTATCTTGTCCTTGCAGCAGAACTTGGCGTCCGCAGCTCCGGTGGCGGCGGCCGTCGGATCTGCCTCGGCCAGCGGCACCAAGCTCCCTACGACGAGGACCGCGCCCAGGAGGAGGATCACAGCCCGGAGACTACCCTTGCCTGCTTCCATGGCGTACGTACGTACGTGCAGCTTAAACTTGGATCGATATGTGTGGTGATGGTGGATTGGTGGTGAAACAAGAATCGCGTGGACCGGTCCTATTTATAGGAGATGATCGTTGGCGTATCCACCATTCGTACATCTGATTGATTGATGAGTGTGCATCCATGGTACACAGATCTAGTCATGCCATGTCTTCATCAACATAAATGTACGTACGTGTAGGTTATCTCCCACCTACTCAGTGCACTCCCATGTGTCATGTCCATGCTTCATCCGATTTGGTTGGTGACCGATTTTTTTGTCGTTAATCACCTTCATTGTCATCTAATTGAATATCTTGGCCCGTTTCAATATTAACATTACAACACTTCTTGCCCTTGGGCCGATTCCGTGCCTACATACTCGAGGAACTGTCCATGCTTGAGGTATCTACAATTTAGAAAAATACTTTTTTCTACGAAAAACCCCTCTCTGCTCTGCTCTCTCGTCTCTCCTATGTTTTGCCTCTACCTGTTCCCCTGCAGCGGCGGCTTAGGGTTCTCCAGTCCTCCGGCGATCTTCCCGTGAGTTATCATTCTTCTCTGCCCCGAATCCACTATTGGCCTCTGTCTCTTCTCGGGCTGATCCAGGGGGTAGCTTGCCTGCCTTCCCGGCCTTGGTTGGACGAGGACGATCTAGGGTTTTGGGCAGAATAGTCATATTCCGGATCTCGTCCATGGCGAGTCCTATTGATGGAAGTGGTTCTCGTGAAGCGGGAGTAGACGGCGCGGGAGACATGCTGGACCGCCTAACTCTTCAGGATGACGAACTTGACAATCTAGCGTGGGATGGTGAGATTGATGCAGCAGAGGTAAGGCCCAAGTGGCTGGCTTTGTGCCACCTCTTGACAAACAAATCCTTTAGTCAGAGTGCTCTTATTGATGACATGAAGGCTGCTTGGAACCCGGCACAGCCGGTGGTGTGGAGAAGAAAAAACCTGAATCTTTTTTAGATCCAATTCAATTGTCTAGGTGACTGGAATAAAGCCATGCATAAGGGACCTTGGGATTTCAAAGGCTACGCCTTGATAATGGCTAAATATGATGGCTTTTCTAAGCCGGAAAAAGTCAAGCTTGATAGGCTAGAGCCTTGGACTCAGATCCATAGGCTCCCGGATGGGGTTCTCAACAGTAAGAGCTTCCTGCAAAACCTTGCGAGTCGCATAGGTGAGGTTCAAGAAGTGCAAGTAACTCTCCCTAATGGCTTTGTGGGGGAGTTTATTAGAGCTCTGGTCAAATTGGATGTCAGCAAGAAACTGACAAGAGTGGTTCAATTTACAAAACCCGGCGACACATAAAAGTATAGAGTCAAGTTTGATCTGCTTGGCGTCCGCAGCTCCGGTGGCGGTGGCCGTCTGATCTGCTTGGGCCAGTGGCACAAGCTCCCTAGGACGAGGACTGCGCCCAGGAGGAGGATCACAGCCCGGAGACCACCCTTGCCTTCCATGGCGTACATGCAGCTTAAACTTGGATCGATATATGTGATGATGGTGGTGAGACAAGAACCGCGTGGATCGGCCCTATTTACAGGAGATGATCCCTGGCGTATCCACCGTTCGTACATTTGATTGATTGATGAGTGTGCATCATGGTACAGAAATCTAGTCATGCCATGTCTTTATCAACATAAATGCACGTACGTGTAGGTTAACTCCCACCTATTCAGTGCACTCCCATGTGTCATGTCCATGCTTCATCCGATTTGGTTGGTGAGCGATTTTTTTGTCATTAATCACCTTCATTCTCGGCTAATCGAATATCTAGTCCATTTAAATATTAACATTACAACACTTCTTGCCCTTGGGCCGATTCCGTGCCTACATATATACTCGAGGAATTGTCTATGCTTGAGGTCTCTGCAATTTAGAAAGTTATTTTTTCTATTTAGATATAAGGATTTCGCTCAGTATTAAATTACTAGTGCCCTTAATAGCCAACCATACAATCAAAAACTAATGCCGCATATACCAGCTTACAATTTAAGTGCTCTCAATAAAAGCAGAAAAGAGACACAAACTAGTGAATTATAGAAGGAACTAATGCTACTCTCACTTGGTGAACAATTCATGTTACTTGGTGAACAATTCCTAGATACCTTGACGTTCCAAACAAACTTGATGAGAACACTCAAAACATGAGATTGTGCTGAGAACATTGTTACAGCTTCCAAAGCTTGAGCGTTGAGGTAGAGATCATTCTCTTTCGTAATGTGGGTTGTATATGATCCAA
>NC_041389.1:657734393-657738042 GCF_002162155.2 Triticum dicoccoides | reverse complement strand
CACACACATACATACATACAAATGGTCGACTTCTAGGGTTTGACAGTCTTAAACAAATTCTAACTGGTCCTAAACACTTAAAAAGCAAGCAACACATGTAATGCAGTGGACAAAAGTAGAAAGAAAGTACGAGCTTAGGGTTGAGAGATACATACATAGAGTGACTCAAAGATGTTTTTCAGTGGTTTAAATAATTGGCTCTATCCTACTCCATGTTGATGGAGGCTTTGAACTAAAGTGGTTCTAGGATCACAAGGTTATCAATTGCGTCGCGCACCAAGTGCAATCAACCTATTTCACCATGGCTTATCAACCTTCCATTGTCAAGCCTCGCTAAGGGGTAGATCTTTTTGAACTAGGCAATCTAATTGCCCTCACAAACTCTTTATTCCTTCACTCATGGATGAAGGCTCTCAAGTGACTCTAATTAACCATCTAGGAGGCGCACATCCTCCAAGAGTAACAACCAAAGCAAAGTCACTTGGTAGAACTTCCTCAAAGGATCTTTAATCAATGCTCTTCTCAAGAACCCACAAGATCTCTTTCTCACAATGTATATGACCGTTGTAAAAGTTAGTAGCGTCGAGTGTAGGAGTTCAAGAAGAAGGGATGAGTTATTGGCCTTCAAGGAATCAAAAAAATGTTCATGGAATCACCCATCACCTCTCCAGTCTTCTTGCCTAGGAGATATCTTAATATGTCTAGCCATGAGCTTGTGCAGTTGGAATGGAGTGTAATAAGTCAAATGACTTACAACTGCTTGCCACTATGATGGGATATCCAATTCTATATACGGAGCGAGGCACAAATCTGATTGTTACACTGGAAATGTAACTAGCCCGAAAGTGCCGGGAGAAAATCTTTGGAACTAATGAATGCGTTCAAAATTTGAACGGGCGGAGCAAGTCTTTGAAAACCTTGAGAAAATAGGGTACTCGGATGTTCCAAACAATTGAAAGGAAACTCATTTCCACGAGAAGGTAATTGGCTCGAAAGTACCAGTTAACATGGATTGCTCGGTACTACAGCAATAGACAGAACAATTCTCAAATGATACTTATGCAGAAAATGCCAAAGTCACTGCTCGAAACTACTGGATAAATTTTCTCCCGGCTACACAACTTATACCATGACCATATATAGAAGTAAAACAAAACTATTTGGAAGTGTCATGTGAAAAGTTAGACTCTGAAGTGTCGAAGCTAATAGAGAATGATTCAAAGGAGTTTGGCTCGGCAGTACCAGAACAAAATGAGCAGCAGTTCCGAGAATGTAATGGTTTGCTAGGCTAGGGTATAGGCTTTGTGGTACCGGTAAAGAAAATGTTGTGGTGCAAAGGCTTGGCAAAAATTGGTCTTAAGTGAAGTATCTTCGCAACGAACACAAATATGCAAACAAAACTTAATTGAACCTTCCGGTTCAAAAGATGTAACAGATACAAATGAGGAGATAAAAATGAATAAGCATGGGAGGTGGGGTCTGGGGTGGGTGCCCCAAGCAACTCTGCCCAAAAGCTACATGCATGAACCCCAATTCAGCAACTAAAGCTAAATAATACTACTATAAAGTATTACTCCCTCTTTCTCAATTTACAGGGCGTGCGCGTACTCCTAGGTTGTCAATTTGACCAACCTAATTTCAAGTCATATATTACAAAAAATATATCAATATAAACTTCAGATGTTCTATTTTTAAAAGGTATATTTTTTTTATGTTATACAGTTTATATTAGGGTGATAAAATTGGCAACCTAGATATATGCATAGGACTTGTAAACTGAGACGAAGGGAGTACTGCAAAAATCTTAAAACAAACGTGCGGCCGCATACATGCGGAACGAGCATGGCATCATATGTGCCTATTACATGATGAACACGTATTTATTGGACGTCGTCACACTCTCTTGGGTACGTACCATCATACGTACGATGGAATCCAATTATATATACTGAACACAAGGAGCAACACACACACACAAACACACATCAGGTCTAGGCTGCTTCCACCTGCAGTAGTCGCAGCGTACGTGTGCGTGCACGCTTGGTTGATTAAGCGGCACCGCCTCTCGTCTCTTCGCTGCCGTCCACTATAACTGGTGCCAGAACATACATATACACATAAAGTACGCGCGTTAGACGCAACTTAACTTAATTTTATGGAAGAATGGATGGACGTAACGCAACGCAGATTAAGGAGGAGATCCATTAGTTGGTAGCTTTGCTGACCTGTGTTGGTGAGAAGAAGGTTGGAGCTTTTGCAACGGCGCGGGCATGTTGCGCTCCATGTAAACACGCAGCAGCAGTCCCGCGCGCACGACGTTCTGGCGGCGTCACCGGAGCCGTGCTGTTCGAGGCAACCGGAGAGGCAAAGGCTCTCGTCCTCGTCGTGGCAGCAGATCTTCTTTCTGTCACCACCAGTGGCGGCGGCCTCTGCTTGGGCCGGTGGCAGCAAGCCGGAGGGCACTGTGGAACATTTTCCATCAAATTCAGCTGACATCCTTTTTAGGAGAAGACTATCTCTAGATTTGGCTTAACACTAACAGTGGAACAATATGTGTAACGGTGTGAATGATGTTGATTAACCTGACTCCTGACAAGATTTACTGGGCCTTTGAACAGTATGGATGAAGTTAGCGCAAATTAAGGTGGAGCTCGATCGGCAGCTTGCTTACCTGCAGCATGGTTGGTGAACGTGAGGCTGGAGCTTGTGCAGCGAGGCGGACATGTTGAGTCCATGGTGAGCACACAGCAGCAGTTGTCCGCGCACCATGTGCTGAGCTTGGGGGTGGAGCTGCCGTGGGTGCAGAAGGAGAAGCAATAGCTCGCTTCCTTGTCGTGGCAGCACACCTTCCGGTGATCGTCGTCGTCGTCGTCGCCAGGGTCAGCGGCCGCCTCTGCTTGGGCCTGTGGCAGCAAGGTCCCTAGCACGAGGACCGCACCCAGGACCAGGAGGAGGATCACACTCCTCTTGCCTTCCATCTCCATGGAGTGCGTGCAGCTGAGGCTCACACACTAGCTCACAGAGAGATAGATGGAGGAGCGTTGTTGATCGGTCCTACTTATATAGGAGATGAGCGCGGGCGTACGCACCGTTCGTGCATCTGATTGGTGGATGAGTATGCAATGCATGCAAGGTACTACATACGGCTGCACAAAAGCTAGTCATGTCATGTCTCCATCAACATAAATGTGCGTCGACTGGGAGTGAATACTCGGACGTATTTGTAGGTAAACTCCTACCTACTCATGTGCACTCCCTTGTGTTTTTTCAGTAGTTTGAATTGCTTCGATTGTACTGTGTTTAAAAAATAAAGTTTGAATTGCTTACCACATGTGTATATGTCAATTCCTTCAGCAAAACTGTTGTGACAAAATATCACATCTCTTAAAACCCGCTATAGCGAACTACTGTACATGATTTGAGACATTGCTTAGAACGCAATAAATTAGTTGTAAACAAGTTGGAGAACTAGCAATGTTGGGGGCATTCTGGGTTCCTCGTAAGCACACACCATCACCTCTCCGCGCACGCGAGAATATCTGGTGCAAACAATTTAGCACTGAAATTTCTTTGGTACAACCCCGGAAACATCAACGGTCCAGATCGTCCTATACCTCTTCACCTGAAAACTTAAAAAAGGTAGGATGGT
>NC_041389.1:657664937-657734010 GCF_002162155.2 Triticum dicoccoides | reverse complement strand
CCGACGGCGTTTTTTTTACTGTGGTGACGTACGTCTTTTTTACCGCGTCGGTGGTCAATCCGCTCGTCGGTTGGTCAATCCGCACGTCCCCCAGTGAAAGCGCGTCGTGGCGCGTGAACTGCGGCCCGCCGCCCCGTCCCGTCCGCCCCCTTGCCGCCCCGTCCCCTCGTCTGCCGCGCCGCCGCCCTCGACTGCCGGTCCGTCCGGCCGTCGAATTAGTTGCCCAACCACCCGCCCGTCGCATTTCATACCCGTCTGCCCGCTGCCCCGCCGTCTGCCCTATAAATCGCACCCCCGTCCGCCCGTCGCCGCAAACACCACTCCTCCCCCGACTCCACCTCCCAAAAGGCCACCGGCGACATGTCGTTCCACGGCGGCAGTAGCTCCGGCACCGGCGGCGACGACGGACCGAGCGCGTGGCCGTCGAGCCTGAGCACGCCGGAGACAGAGGAGCTGTACCGGTTTGGGCTCCTCGTGCTGTCGGGTTGCCGTCTTCCGCACGACTGGAAACTCGACAAGGACGGCTACCCGAGGCGCGGGCCCGGCGCCACCGCGGAGGAGAAGCGGACCGGCGGCCGCAACAACATCGCCGGCCGTCATGCGTTCTAGGACGGCAAGGACTACGCCGCCGTCATCGACGCGTACCGGCTGGCGGAGTCCGGCGTCACGCCAGACCTCATCGGCGACCGACGTCGCCTTCTTGTCCCGCGCCCCCGTCCAGAAGCACGCGGCCGTCGGGCCACTCCACCACCTGCGCCGGCGCCCACCGATCCCCCCGCCCCGCCGGAGGTGGAACTGCCGCCGGAGCAGTTGGTTCTTCGGGAGGACGACGATCCCGACGATACGCAGGGTTACCTCGTCGCCCTGCGGGCGTCAGTGGCTGCAGAGGCGGCGGCGGCTGCGAGGGAGGCCGCCGAGCAGGCAACAACGATCCAGGCGGCGGCGGCGGTTCCACGGGTGGTCCCGCAGGCGGAGGCGTCGGAGTCGTCGGACGAAGACGTCATCGACTGGGAGCGGTTAGCCCAGGTCAGCGACGACGACGACGGCGGTGACGGAGGTGATGGCGCGGCGGAGGTCATCGATCTGGCGGCTAGCGACGACGAGGAGGAGTAGTTTTTTTTAAAATGTTCTAAGTATGAACTATGTATCGTTTAGTTTCGGATAAACTCGTTTCGTTTCGGTAGTGTTGAATGGACTATGTAAAATATCTCTATGTTCAATCTTGTTTGTTCGAATCTTGTTTTAATTTGTCTTCAAAGTTTGTTCAAAAAATTAGCTAAATATTGAACGCTTATTTTGAGAAAATGTAGAAATTTTCCGACCCATGCATAAAAATGTTCACAATATATTTAAAAAAATTCCATCGAATATACATAGCACAGAATAAGGTATGCAATTATCGAAAAATTGTAGAACAAAAAAAATCATGAAAACACATAAAACATAAAAGAAAACTGAATAAAAAATCAAAAGTGTATCTAAATGTTTATAAAGTGTTTTACAAATTTTCAGATTTTGTTAAAATAGTGCATATAGTAAAGCCCGATGGATGAAAAAAATTGAAATTTTGAAATAAAAAATATAACAAATAAAAAACAAAAATAAAATTAAAAAGGTGAGATATTTTAATTCATTAACATTTTCTGAAATATTATTAAATTTATTAACATTTATGATTCAGAGAATATTTTTAAATTCATTGACATATATGAATACGAGAATTTTTAAATTCATTAACATTTTCCGAAATATGTTTAAATTCTTTAAATTTATGAACCAGAGAATATTTATACTTCATTAATATTTATGAATCCGAGAATTTTTTAATTCATTAACATTATCTGAAAGACATTGTACGGTCGGTGGCGGGTGCACGTGATTCCGCAGCCAGCTGTCCTCGCGGGGTTGTTTTCTGGAGCTTACCTGTTCGTGCGGCGGGTCCTGGCGGTTTTCGTGTGCGCGGGTTGTGTCTGAGGCGGTTTTCGCGCGGGCGGGTGGGTAGGTTTCCTTTTTTGCTTCGGGAGGACCATGTGGTTTCCCAGGGCGGGCGGCCGCCCGCTAGACGCGCCCGAACATCAATTAAATAAGCAATGCTACGAATGTTTCATACCTATGCGACAGATTGGGCATTGAGCCGCCGTCGGTATATGCCTCCCTGCTAATGTTCCAAAGCACTGTAACACACCTTGAGAACCTTCCAAATAAAATGTTTAATCTTACTGCCTATCCGCAACCCCCAATCATGTTTCCATATATCATAAGTTGTGAGCATAAAGCAGCAAATAGGAGGGGAGCTCCTGTTATATATTGACAAGTTTTTTTTAAGGCAAATATAACGACAAGTTGTCAGCATAACGCACAGGGATCTCACCAATGGGCTGGCCAACTAGTGTGTGTTTGCGTGCTATTGGGAAAAAACAACATTATTCGTTCTGAGTAAAAAAAAAGGTAAATCCTTGCTCTGGAAAAAGGCTAATGTTTTAAATTTTAAAAACATTACAGAAGAATGTTTATAAAAATTGCATGTTTTTGGTAAAAAAAATAAAGAGTTTATTTTTTGGATTTTACAAATATTTATCAATTTTGAAAATGAAAATGTTCATAATTTTAGAAATGTGCACACATTAAAAAAATTCATGTTTAGAGAATATACAAGTGTAAGGAGGAAGAATAAACCAGAAAAACAAAAAAAACGGTGAACTGAGCCTAGCTCAGATGGTTAGTTTAGTAGTTGTGGAACCAGCCCATCGGGGTTTAAGTCCTAGACTTAACGTTGGTACTCGTATTTTTCTGGATTTATTTTAGACTTTTTGGCGATGTTCGTTCAGTGGGAGAGACATTGCTGACTCAATCTCTCAAAGGTGCTCATAAGAGTAGTGTGTGCGTTTATCAAGATGAGTGTATGTGCATACGTACGAGTGTCTACATTTATAACGTGTTAAGAAAAGAAAAACAAAGATGAAAAAAGAAGCTAATGAAAACCGTCACACACAAAAAAAGTACCCTGCTTGGGCGGCCCATCAAGCAAGCCCTGCGCGTGTTGGCCACGGTTCATCGCAAAGGGCAGAGAATAGAAGAGAGCGATGGCCACGAGCGGCTGATGGGACATGGAAGCCGTTCGTTCCGAGCAAGGATTTGGTCAGAGTTAATTGCACGTTGGTACCACACTTGCTCACCTACTCACGAATCAGTACCACTACTCGTGCATGTCGCAGTTTAGTACCAACTCAGGGCCTAGGTGATGCAAAACGGTCTAAGCTGCGTATAAAGACGTATTGACGGCGTATCTGACCGCTGGGACCCGCGTGCCAGGAGCCAACTTGGCATATTTTCTGCAGAAAACACCTTTGTTTTTAATTAAATCACTCCCAGCCGCCTCACCTGTGCCCCACCGCCTCTACCTTGCCGGGCTTGCTCGCCGGAGCCCAGTCGCTGGCTCGTCGGAGCAGCGGCTGGCTCGCCAGAGCACGGTGCCCCTCTCCCATCCCCTTCATTTCCTCTCTTGTTCGCTGGCTCGCCGGGGCGGTGGTGGTCGGCGACGCTGGTGGGGTTGCACAGGTGGGTGATGGTGGCGGTGTGGGCGACGAGGGCTGAGGGCGGCGTGGTCGCCGGTGGCCAAACGGGAACAGCCGCTGGAGTCAAACCCCGCTGCCCGTGTGGTTCGTCCACGAATCCCAGATCCGATATTCCGATCGAGGCATCGAGCTAGAAGATGCAGCTTCGCATGGGCTGCAGGACGGCCCAACCGCGGCCCAGGACCACACACATATATTCCTAAAAAAGGATAATTCTTATCAGCTTTTTTTGTAATTATATGTTAGTACTATTTAGTGACAAGCACCACACTAGAACCCACGCACGGCAATATTTTATGTGGGTTAGTATTATTTAGTGCCAAGCATGAACTTTTTTCTAAAATTTATGTGGATTAAAAAAAGAATGTAAGAATATGTGTCTTCACTCAGGACCACATGCATGCACAATTATTATGCATCCTCTTTGTAATAAATTTTATAATGCATGATGAACATTTTATAAAATACATTTACAACTTTTAAATACGCGTTCAACTTTTTCCAAAAATGTTCTGAACTTTTTTTTCAAATGCACAAACACTTTATTTACCTTTCAGATTAATTATAAAATTATACACACATATTAGATATTGAAAACAATTATACACACACATATATATATATATATATATATATATATATATATAGATATCGTATATTATAAAATGTTCAACATATAAACAATAAAATTTCTTTAATACGAAATCATATATTTAAATAAGATCATTGTATATTAACAAATGTTTAATATATATATTAAAAGATGTGGTGAACATTTTCTAATATACGATACGTACGATGAACTTTTAATATATGATGCAATGAACATATTTTTAATTATACGACGTGATGAACATTTTTTTTAATGTCAGATAATATTTTTTATATCGTATAAAAATCGGAACTGCTCGGAGTTTAAAGACGTATACGAACGAGTTGACGCATAGGCAAGCGAGCGAGCGCTGCGAACGACTCGGCGCGGATCGATTTCCGGCGGACGGGCGCGCAAATTTTTGTACTTCGTAAAAAAATCGAACGTTGCAAGGTATAAAAGGATTAGGCGTCCCTGTTAAAGCAATAGTAGCAGGAGCAGCTCAGCGGCAGCCAGCTAACGCTTCCACCCGCACGGCCGTCGGTTCGAAACGCGGCGGCAAGCGCGCGTCGCGCGTGTCGTCACTGTCGAGAAAATATATTTTGCGGCAAGACCATTTTTTGACAAACAGAGGATATGTGCGCGATTAAATACAAGGTAAGGGTTCTATTTGTAAAAAAGCATGCCACATCAGCCCCTGACAGCGGGTCCCAGCGGTCAGATACGCCGTCAATACGTCTTTATACGTAGCTTAGACCGTTTTGCATCACTTAGGTCCTGAGTTGGTACTGAACTGCGACATGCACAAGTAGTGGTATTGATTCGTGAGTAGGTAAGCAAGTGTGGTACCAACGTGCAATTAACTCATTTGGTCAAGTGTGGGCGACGCGTGTGGTATTATCGGTTCGTTTCTGTCGGCGCGCTGGCTGCATGGAGGTCCGGACAAGGACAAGACCTCCACCTCGTCAAGTGTTCATGTTTCCTTCATCGGTGACGGAGGTCCACTGGCTTGTGTGGGACCCGCACACCTGCCACGGCACGCCCCACGAACGCCCGCTGGTTAGGTGCCGCACGCGGCTCCCAAGGACGCCGCCCTCCCGCCGTCGTTTCGTACAAATATCCCACTCTCTCTCTCTCTCTCCTTGCCGGTGCAACTGCGACCTGGGACGACACGGCAGCCCGGATCAACATCTCCCTCGTCGTCTTCTCGCCGCTCTCCACAGAGAAATGGCAGGCCAGGCCCAAAACGGCCACGCCGACCTCCCAAGGAAGCCGCCCGTCGTCTTCATCTACTCGCCGCCGGGGATGGCGGGCCACCTGGTCCCCGTGGCGGAGCTCGGCAAGCTGCTCGTGGCGCAGGGCCTCCAGGTCACCGTCCTCCTCGGCGGGGGCGATACGTCGTTCCTCGATGGCCTCGCCGCCGCCAACCCGGCGCTGGCCTTCCACTGCCTGCCCCCGGCCGCGCTCGCCCCCGACGTGGCCGCCGCCTGCGGCAGCAGCTTCGAGGCCAGGCTCTTCGAGCTCGCGCGCGCCGCCAACCCGGCCGCCCTCCTCATCGACTTCTTCTGCAGCGCCGCGCTCGACGTCGGCGCCGAGCTCCGCGTGCCCACCTACTTCTTCTTCACCGCTTGCGTCGGCAGCGTCGCCTTCGGGCTCTACCACCCGGTCATCGACGAGCGGACCACCCTGAGCTTCCGGGACATGGGCGGCGACCCCGTGCACGCCCCGGGACTGCCGCCCATACCGGCAGATCACCTCGCCGGGGCCACCCTCGATCGCGAGAGCTTGAGCAACAGGCACTTCGTTGACTTGGGCCTAAGGCTGTGCCACTCCAGAGGTGTTCTCGTGAACGGCTGCCGTTCCTTGGAGGCGCGCGCCGCCGACGCCATCGTGGCCGGCCTCTTGTTAGACTGTATTTACATGTGTATATTGTAACATTGTATACCACCTTATTATATATATATGTGATAGGCCACCTCTAGAGGGTTGTGCCGGTTCCTCCTAAAGCCTATTGTCTTACATGGTATCACGCTAGGTTACGTCCGCTTCCGCCTAAAAACCCTAAACCGCCGCCGCTGCCGCCGCCGCCACCGCTGCCGCCGCCGCGCCCGCCGTCGCCGTCGCCCGACTGCTATGACGTCCGCCGTTGCGTCCGGCTCCACCGCCACCGGTTTTCTGCCGGCCTCCCTCGCGGCACTTCTCTCGAGGCCGCTGGATGCCGCCTCCCTTCAGGCGCCGATCGGGACACGGAGCGTCGGCTCCCTCTTCGCGCTCCCGCCGGCTGCTACTTCGCCCGGGCAGGCGCTTGTGGCCCACACCGCCGCCGCCCCGTCAACCGCGGCTGTCGCGCCCTCGGCCACTGCGCCGCTGGTGGCGGAGGACGTCGCGCTGGCAGGCTTCGCGGCGTCAACCGCGGCCATCGCGCCCTCTGTCACCGCGCCGGCTGCCCCTCTGACTGTCTCCACGGTGGTCTCACCTCAGCCAGTCTCCTCGATGGGATCGCAGCCGCCGCCGCCGTTTCACTTCGGCCATCTCATCACCATCAAGTTGTCGTCGGACAATTACATCTTCTGGCGCACGCAGGTTCTTCCGCTTCTTGGGAGTCACTATCTGCTTGGCTATGTCGACGGCTCTCTCCCTTGCCCTCCTGCGCTGGTTGACAGCGTGCACGGTCCGGTCTATAATCCGGCTCACCGTGTCTGGACAGGGCAGGATCAGGCGAACCTCTCCTCCATCCAGGGGTCGCTCTCTCCGGCCGTTGCTGGGCTTGTTGTCTTCGCCAAGACGTCCCACGAGGCATGGACTATTCTTGAGCGCTCGTTTGCGGCACAGTCGCAGGCTCGTGTATCTGGGCTCCGTCGCCAACTTGGGGAGTGTCAGAAGCTTGACTCCACCGCCACTGAGTTCTACAACAAAGTCAAGAGTCTCGCCGACACGCTGGCCTCCATTGGACAACCCCTCACCGACTCCGAGTTCAACTCGTTTATTGTCAATGGTCTTGATGAGGAGTATGACGCCCTAGTCGAGATCATCAATGAGAGGGGCAACTCCACGCCCATGCCAGCACACGAGGTCTTTTCACGCCTCCTGCTTACTGAGCAACGAGTCGAGACGCGCCGATCCAGGGGCAACGGCGCCCTCTTGGCAAACGCCGCCACCAAGGGTGGTCGCTCCTCTGCTTCATCCAGGGCTCCTTCGGGGCAGTCACCACCACCCGCCTCGGCCCCTCCTCCTACTGCGACGCTACCAGGGGCTGGCGGTCCACGTGTGTGCCAGCTTTGTGGTCGCGATGGGCACTGGGCCTCGAAGTGTCACAAGCGCTTCCAGCGGGGTTTTCTTGGTCTCGGCAATGACGGGAAGGATACACGCAACTTTGCTCGTCAGGTCGCCATGGCTGATCGTCCGCCGCCGCAGAAGCCACAGGGACACACTCAGTCCTACTCCATTGATCCCCACTGGTACATGGACTCTGGGGCGACAGAGCACCTGACCAGTGAGATGGGGAAGCTTCACACTCGTGAACCCTACCATGGCTCCGACAAGATCCACACCGCCAATGGAGCAGGTATGCACATCTCTCATATTGGTCAAGCATCACTTCTCACTAGACATGCCAATAGGAGTCTTCAACTTCGTAATGTTCTTCGAGTTCCATCTGTGACACGTAATCTTCTTTCAGTTCCTAAACTCACTCGTGATAATAATGTGCTTTGTGAATTTCATCCTTTTGATCTTTTTATTAAGGATCGGGGCACGAGGGACATTCTTCTTAGTGGGCGGCTCTGCCAAGGTCTCTATCGTCTGGAGCATCATGGCGTCGCTCGCGTCTTCAGTGGAGTTCGGGTATCTCCGTCACAGTGGCATGCTCGTCTTGGTCACCCGGCCACACCTATTGTCCGGCATGTTTTGCGTCGTCATGAGCTTCCTAGTGTGTCTAGTAATAAAGATGTAGCAGTGTGTGATGCTTGTCAGCAGGGGAAGAGTCATCAACTTCCTTTTTCAGAGTCCAGTCGTGAGGTGAAACATCCTTTAGAACTTGTGTTTTTAGATGTATGGGGTCCTGCTCAGACTTCTGTTAGTGGTCATAATTACTATATTAGTTTTGTTGATGCTTACAGCCGCTTTACCTGGCTTTATCTTATCAAACGTAAATCTGATGTGTTTGACATTTTTGTTCAGTTCCAAAAACATGTTGAACGCCTTCTCAAGCACAAAATTGTTCATGTTCAGTCGGACTGGGGTGGCGAGTATCGCAACCTCAACTCCTTCTTTCAGTCGCTTGGGATCACTCACCGTTTAGCATGTCCACATACACATCAGCAGAATGGTTCAGTAGAACGTAAGCATCGTCACATTGTTGAAGCTGGTCTGACTCTTTTGGCCCATGCATCTGTTCCGTTTCGTTTTTGGAGTGATGCTTTCACCACTGCATGTTTTCTCATCAATCGTACTTCCACTCGTGTTTTGAATATGAAGACTCCCATTGAAGTTCTCCTTAATGAACAACCGGACTACACCTTTCTCAAGGTGTTTGGGTGTGCTTGCTGGCCCCATCTCCGTCCATATAACAAGCGTAAGCTCGAGTTTCGTTCCAAGAAGTGTGTTTTTCTTGGTTATAGCTCTCTTCATAAAGGATACAAATGTCTTCATGTGCCCACTAATCGTGTCTATATCTCTCGGGATGTTGTGTTTGATGAGCATGTTTTTCCCTTTGCCAAACTCCCTGTGTCCACTACCGAGCCACCTGTCATGCATTCATCCTCTGTTGCTTCTGACCAATTTGATGATGTTGCATATTCTCCTCTATTGTTGCCTAACCATGGTGCAGGCACTGGTCGTGGGGCTCGTTTGGAGATTCTGGAAGTGCCATCTTCCTCTTCGTCGCCATCGCCTTCATCCTCGGCACCTTCTGTTGTGCATGAGGAGCACATGGCGCCCCTGCATGGCCTCGGTTTCCGTGCTCATGCACGGCCGATCGACGTCCTGGCCCGGTCGCCTCTGGCTTCTGGGCTGCCTTCGCCATCGTCGCGCCCTGCAACCCCGCCGACTGGGCCGGCCTCCTCGGTCCCCGTCTCGCCCAGGGCATCGGGGCAGTCATCACCAGGCCTGGCCTCGCCCGCCCCTGCCTCGCCCAGGGTGTCTGGGCCCTTCTCATCAGGGCCGGCCTCGCCTGCTCTCGCCTCGCCAAGGCCGTCTGGGCCGGTGTCACCGGAGCTGGCCTCGCCCACTCTCGGTTCGCCCATGGCCTCTGAGCCCCTGTCGTCGGGCCAGTCTTCGCCATGCAGCCCGGAGTCGTCTGTCCCGAGCTCGCCTGAGGTGATTCCTGCATCTCCGGCGACCGTCACGTCTCCGTCACCTTCGCCTCCGCCGGCTCCTGCTGCTGCTCTACGTCCACATACGCGCAGTCGGAGTGGCATTTTTCAGCCTAAGCAACGTCACGATGGCACAGTTGCTTGGTTAGCGGCGTGCATGTCTGCTGCTCTCGCAGATCCATCATCTGAGCCACGCACGTATCAAGCTGCTATGCGCATTCCTCATTGGAGAGAGGCCATGGAGCAGGAGTATCAAGCGCTTCTTCGCAATCAGACATGGACTCTTGTTTCTCCACAATCACGGGTAAATGTCATTGATTCCAAATGGGTTTTCAAAGTGAAGAGGCATTCTGATGGGTCCATTGAGCGCTATAAGGCTCGTCTGGTTGCTCGTGGTTTTCGACAGCGTTTTGGACTTGACTATGAAGACACCTTCAGTCCAGTGGTCAAGCCTACTACCATTAGACTTCTTCTCTCTCTGGCTGTTACTCGAGGTTGGTTTCTTCGTCAGCTTGATGTTCAAAATGCTTTTCTTCATGGTGTCTTGGCGGAGGAGGTTTACATGCGCCAGCCTCCGGGTTTCTCTGATCCGGATCGCCCTGATCATCTCTGTCGTCTGTCCAAGGCAATTTATGGTCTGAAGCAGGCTCCTCGTGCTTGGCATGCTCGTCTTGCAATGGCTCTTCGTGCTCATGGTTTTGCATCATCAACTGCTGACTCCTCATTGTTTCTTCTTCAAAGGCCTGAGGTTACTATGTACTTGTTGGTCTATGTAGATGATATCATTTTGGTCAGCTCCTCTCAGTCGTCTGCTACTGCGCTTGTTCGCTCACTTGGTGCTGATTTTGCGGTCAAGGACCTTGGGAAGCTTCATTACTTTCTTGGTGTGGAGGTTACTTCTCGTGCTGCTGGCCTTGTTATGACGCAGAAGAAGTACTCTCTGGATTTGTTGCAGCGAGCTGGGATGCTTAAGTGCAAACCGACGACTACACCCATGTCTACCACTGATAAGCTCAATGCTGTTGATGGTGTGCTTCTTTCTTCTTTTGATGCGACAGAGTACAGGAGTATTGTTGGTGGGCTCCAGTACTTGACGATCACGCGACCAGACATTTCCTATGCTGTTAACCGAGTCTGCCAGTATCTGCAGTCACCCCGTGACACTCATTGGTCTGTTGTTAAGCGGATTTTGCGCTATATTCGTTTCACGGTGGCTCATGGTTTGCATATTCGGCCGTCTGACTCTGGTTGTCTTTCAGCATATTCTGATGCAGACTGGGCTGGCAATCCGGATGACAGGCGATCCACGGGGGGTTATGCTGTCTTCTTTGGCTCTAACCTGATTGCCTGGAGTGCTCGGAAACAGGCTACTGTCTCGCATAGCAGTACTGAGGCTGAGTATAAGGCTGTGGCCAATGCCACATCAGAGATCATCTGGGTACAGTCCTTGCTTCAGGAGTTAAGTATACCCCAATCACAGCCTCTTGTTCTTTGGTGTGATAACATCGGTGCTACATACCTTTCTGCAAATCCGGTATTCCATGCCCGAACGAAACACATTGAAGTTGACTATCACTTTGTGCGTGAACGTGTCTCTCAGAAGCAACTACAGATCAAGTTTATTTCTTCCAAAGATCAACTTGCTGACATCTTCACCAAGCCATTGCCTTTGCCATAGTTTGAGACTTGCAGGCGCAATCTTACCCTTCTAGATTCATTAGAAAGTGGCTAAGATTGAGGGAGGGTGTTAGACTGTATTTATATGTGTATATTGTAATGTTGTATACCACCTCATTATATATATATGTGATAGGCCACCCCTAGAGGGTTGTGCCGGTTCCCCCCAAAGGCTATTGTCTTACACCTCTGCACTCCGCCCGGCCGTCCGACGCCGCCGCTGTACTGCGTGGGGCCGCTGATTAAGCACGACGAGGAGACCGGGGCGTCAAAGCGCCACGAGTGCCTCGCATGGCTAGATGGCCAGCCCGAGGCCAGCGTGGTGTTCCTCTGCTTCGGCAGCATGAGCCGGTTCAGCGCGGAGCAGGTCAAGGAGATAGGTGCTGGCCTTGAAGCAAGTGGGCAGCGGTTCCTGTGGGTCGTGCGGCGCCCGCCCCTGCCCGGTGCCGAGCGCCGGCCGCCGGCCGACGGCGACGATGACGGCGACATCGACGAGCTGTTCCCGGAAGGCTTCCTGCACCGGACCAAGGACAGGGGGCTGGTGGTCATGTCCTGGGCGCCGCAGCGGCAGGTGCTGGCGCACGGAGCGGTGGGCGGCTTCGTGACGCACTGCGGCTGGAACTCAGTGCTGGAAGCCGTCATGGCAGGGGTGCCGATGCTGGCGTGGCCGCTCTACGCGGAGCAGCGCATGAACCGGGTGTTCCTGGTGGAGGAGATGCGGCTGGCCGTGCCCATGGAAGGCTACGACAAGAAGATGGTGGAGTCCGACGAGGTGGCGGCCAAGGTGCGGTGGCTGATCGAGTCCGACGGCGGGAGGGAGCTCCGACGGCGGACGCGGGCGGCCATGCGGCTGGCGGAGGAGGCGCTGGCCGACGGCGGCGAGTCGAGGGCCGCGCTGATGGATCTCGCGAGACAGTGGAAGAGCGCCGCCGACAGCTGAGCTCACCGTCGAGATTTCGGACGTCACGTACGCGAGGTGCTGCATGTGTGCACGTCTGACCTTGGATCGAGTAGTACGATTGCTTGCAATTACTCAACTCAATAAAAAGGACGTCACGTACGCGAGGACGGGGCGTCAACCTTTTGGCTGGGCAGTTGGGGTAGCTGCCAGCCCATCCGAGTTCAAGTCATGGCTTGGCCGCGGGTGCTCGCGGAGTTTTTTCTATAAAAACATCAACGGGGGTTAGTCCTTGGGTTGGTTTTTTTTTAAAGAACCTCTACCTAGCGAACGTTCGCCAGTAGTGGGTGGCATTTGCGAACAGTTTTAACGGCATTTTTAGTTGTGAGAGGGTGAGAGTGCGACATGACAGATTCGGTCTCAGAAGGCAATTTTTCATTTAAAACTGCCACCGTTTGATCTCGTATTGAACTAAAATTACCATCAAAAGGGTTCATTTGTCACCTCTCTCCCAGCGACGACCGCCGGACAGGATTTCCGATAAAAAAACGATAATGGTTTGACGTTTGATCCCCAGCTACCTCAGCGCGAACGAAACATTTGCTAGGAGGAACGAAAAAGTATTTTCACCGGAGGCGGGAGCTATCGGTGGAGCATCCATCATTAAACCTTGTTTTGAGATTGATTTGGTTGAAGACCCTATCATGTCTTTATTTCTGTATTTTAGCAATACAAATCTTATACAAACAGATATAGTCTGTTGGACGGGGCCACAACAACACCTTTTGTCAGGTGTTAGGTGCGAGTAAACACGTCACCACGGCTGCATGCGAACACTTAATACATGCATTTCATTTTTTATGTGACATTTTTAAAAGGTTGATAACTTTTAAACTAAATATCCAGCTCTGAAACTTTTTATATTTTTGAATTCAAAGCAACAAGGCCTTTAAAACAAGATCAATCTTGGATACACTTTGGCTAGTTTGAATTTAATCTTTCACTCATTTCAGAAGACACATTTCAACCAGTTTCACATTTCACTAGTTTCAGCAAACCTTTCAGTCCGGTTCACATTTCACTAGATTTGGAAAACACATTACACCCACTTACAAAAGATACATTTCACTCATTTTAGAAATCACATTTCACTATGTTTAACGTATTCCACACCAAAATATGTGTCATACATATGGAAAACAAATTTCATTCATTTCAAATATTGGTTTCACTCATTTCGAAAAATATTTCATTTACTTAGGAAACTGATTTCACTCATTTCAGGAAAACTATCGGTTAAAAAAACAATTTCACTTGTTTCAAAAATTGGTTTTACTCGTTTCAGAAAACACATTAGACTCATTTGCAAAACTAATTTCACTGCGAATTTATGAAAAATATTGAAATGTATTGCTCATCCAAAATATCAATTTGAAACACTAAAAAAAGCAGTTTCATACAAAATATTGGTTATATTTCACCTTTTTAAAATAACTTATTTCACCCATTCCACGAAACACATCACACTCACTCAATTAAAAAAGCATATTTCACTTGTTTCAATATACTGATTTCAATCATTACAAATATATTGATTTCACTAATTTCACTAGTTTCAGAAAACACATTACGCTCATTTTCATTTGAGAAATATATTGCACTCACTCAATTGAAATACTCCTATATTTCACTTGTTTCAAAACTGAATTTAAAACTAATTTCGCTCGTTTCAAATACATTACACTTTTGAAATACAAAGTTCCGCCCTTTTGTGAAATATATTTCTGAAAGGATTAAAATAAATTGAAATGTTTTTTTTAAATTCAAATCTACTTTACAAAAAAATTCAAAGAAGTTTAAAGTGAGAGAGGTTGATTAGTTGAAGAAAATGAACTGACATAGTCTATACGTCTGAAGCGAGAGGTGCGTCAGGTGCACATGAAAAGAGTGGCATGCATGTGGGTGGGACCCCAGCTATCAAATACAATGGGGTTAAATGAACAAAAGAGAGAAATGCATGGATACAACTTTTGAGTTGGCAGCACCCTATTGGTGAGAGAAGCACCGGTACCTCTTGGCAGCATCCCATTGGTGAGAGAAGCACCGGTACCTCTTGCATGGGTAAAAAACACTTTACGACCACTCGAGCGAACGAAAATGTTCGATGTGAGCGGCCCTGCCAGCGAACGAAATGCACGAGGACCGTCCAACTTTTGTTTTAGACTAACGCATATGCCCATGTGTCACATCCCTAGCTCTGGCCTGTCCTGTGCTTGCTTCCATGTGTGCATCATGTCTATATTTTCGAAACTTGAACTGAGGAATTTTGGAAGCCTCAAAAACTTAAATAAAAGAGGGGCAAAAACCCTAGAAATCTCATTCATTGCTCCAAAATGCTCTTCTTAAATGTTTGATAATTTTTGGTAAGGGTTCTGGTCCCAACCAAAATATTGAACATTTTTAAGAAATTATTTTTGGGACTTTGGATTTAATTCATTAGCTATTTGAATTTGAATTATATTCATATAATTAGAATATAATTTCAAATACCCCTGAAATATTTTATAAGCTTTTGGAAAAGTCCATCTAGCAATATAAAATATTCAGAGGAGTTTTTGGCATTGTTTGAATTATTTTAAATTCAAAACAGTGGCAAAATAAATTTAAAAAAACAAAACAGATCAGAAATAAAAGACAGAGAAGGAAGTTACCTGGACTTACCTCTGCAGCCCACCAGGCCCACCTGGCCAGCCCAGCCCATCTCCACCCCCCCCTGTCGTCTTCCTCCCTGCCAGGAGGACAGACACCGCGACGCCGCCGCGCGCGCCACCTCCTGCTTTCCCTGGCCACCTCCTGCTTCCTCCCCGAGCCTCTAGCGACGCCACGGAGTCGTCCCCGACCCCCTCTCACTTCCCCCTCGCTCTCCGGACCTCCCTTCCCTCGCTCCTCTGCTTCCCCTCCCGCAACCGAATGGAGCCCGTCGCCGCCGACCAGCGCTCGCGCGGCCACAGCCACCGTCTCGCCTCCCCGACGCCTCCCAGAGCTCCGCTGTTCCGCCCCCGTCCTCCTCGTCGTCTCACGCGACCAGAAGGGCCCCGAGCAGCCGCCATCGACATCGTCTTTAAGCTTCGGTCCCGGCGCCCTTCTCCGTCAATTCGGCCACTCCGGCGCGCCCCCGAGCCCACTAACCCTCCCTACAGCTCCGCGGTGAGCCTTTGACCCGATTCCCTCTCTCCCCGTGCCCTATCTCCCTCTCTAGCCGCCGTTCACAACGAGCCGAGAGCTCTTCGCCGAGGGCCATGGCGCCGCCGCGGCCACAGTTGCTGCCGCCCGTGTTTGAGCACGTGTCTGCGCTCAGCGTGGTCCCAGGAGCCCAGAACAAGCACCCGTTCGTCCTCTCGTCAACCGTAGCCTCGTTTCCGTCGAGGTCCGAACCTCGGCCGCCGCCGCGAGCCTGATTCCGGCGAGCCCGCTCGACCTCAGCCCCTCCCACTTGCCTATATGGATGCGGCTGAGCGCCAGCTACGCGTAGATGATCGCTGCCGCTGTTTTGGTCGCCGGAGGACGTTTCCCAAGCCCCTCCGCCGCGTCTGGACTCGCCGGCGGCTAAACGCCGGCGACCGTTGACCCTTGACCGGCGTGGGTTGACCCCACTGCCCGGTTTGACCCTCCCCTCTCTCTCACTGACGTGCGGGCCCCAGGCCACTAACTAAACCAGGATTAGCAATAGTTTAACGCTAACTAAATTTAGTTAGTTAACTAACTACTGACACGCGGGTCCCTCCTGGTCAGGGTTGACCTGGACCGCGCCCGTTGACTGCTGACGTCACGGTGACGCACTGCTGACGTAGTAAATGTTTCTGGAATTTAAATAATTCTTAAATGATTTATTATTTTCAGAAAATGTCCTAAACTTCAATAAATCATAGAAAATTAACCGTAACTCCAAATTAAATAATTTATATATGAAAAATTATCAGAAAAATTCAAGGAATCCATCTGTACCATTTTCATGCATGTTAGAACAACTTATAGCTGCTGTTTAGCACAAATCAATTAAAGGGCATTTGAGTAATCACATATGGAGTTTGAATTTGAATCTTGTATTCAAACCAACTTCATTTAATCTGTTGCTAGTTGCATTAGCCCAAAACACATTCATTTTGCCATGTCATGATCATGCATCATATTGTGCATTGCATTGATTGTGTTCCCTTCTGTGTTGCCGGTATTTGTCCCCTCTCGATAGACGTGATACCGATGATGTGATCGTTGACACTGATGAAGACTCAATGTTATCTTCAGAAGTGCCAGGAAAGCAAAACCCCCTTGTTCATTCCGATACAATCCTACTCTCTCGCTCCTGCTCTCTTTTAATGCATTAGGACAACACCGATTCATCTGTTACTTGCTGCGGTAGCTGAACCCCTTTATCCTCTGCATGACCTGTCATTGCCACAGTAAATAGATGAAACCCACTAGCATGAGTAGGAGTTGTTTGAGCCCTGTTGTGCCTACTCATTCATGCTTGTTTGTCATGCCTGCCATTGCTTAGAGTTGTGTCAGGTCTGATTCATCGGGAATGAATCAGAGGTGTGTGAACATGTCCTACTGTGTGTGAGCTAAATGTGTGAACACGATTTGGTAAAGGTAGCGGTGAGAGGCCATGTAGGAGTACATGGTGGGTTGTCTCATTGCAGCCGTCCTCAGGAACTGAGTTCTGTGTTTGTGATCCATGATTCAGCTACTACCACGCATTGGGCCCGAAACCAATGGACCCTCTCGGCTTCTTGATCACCCTTGTCCTCTGTCCAGGAGTTGCAAGTAGTTTCTGGTGTTGTAGTATGCTGGAGGCCATGGGCAGCGCTGACCGTAGGGGTGGGCTGTGATGCGGTAGGCACGTGGCACGGTGTACCGGGCGCCCGTTTGGTGTCTCGGGAACCCTGTTCACATCGTTTGGGGTTGTGAGCGAAACTCCGGCCGGATCTCCTCATGGATGGAACCCGAATAGGCGATAAACCTGGACTAGAGACTTGAGTGTTTAGGTAGGCCGTGGCCGACACCCACGTTGGGCTTCCGCTTGAAGGTTGCCGAGTACATGTCGTGTAAACGGCGGTAAGTGGTGAGAGCGTGTGTGAAGAAGTACACCCCTGCAGGGTCAACATCATCTATTCGAATAGCCGTGTCCGCGGTAAAGGACTTCTGGGTTGCTTATATCAGTTCATAGACAAGTGAAAGTGGATACTCTAAAATACGCAAGATAAGCGTGAGTGCTATGGATGGCGTTCTCGTAGGGGAACGAGAGCGGATCCATAGTGGTGTATTGATATGGTGAATATGTGGACTCGTGTGCGCCACTTCAAAAGAGTTACTTGCAGTCGTAGCTTAGGATAGCCACCGAGTCAAAGCTGGCTTGCTGCAGTTAAACCCCACCACCCCTTTGTTGATAATGATGCATATGTAGTTAGTTCTGATGTAAGTCTTGCTGGGTACA
Organism: Triticum dicoccoides; assembly: GCF_002162155.2. Lineage (NCBI taxonomy): Eukaryota > Viridiplantae > Streptophyta > Magnoliopsida > Poales > Poaceae > Triticum > Triticum dicoccoides. Next base: position 657,716,462 of record NC_041389.1, on the reverse strand, counting down.
TTTGTACTCACGTTTGCCTATTTTATGTTTTTGCAGAGAGACTTCGGTCTCGCTAGTAGTTCCGCGTGGACTTCGACGTTTAGCTTGTTACCTCAGCTACGATCTTGTGCCTCGGTAGGATCTGGTAGATAGTCAGGCTTCTCAGCCTTTTTCATTTATAGATGCCTGTCTCAGACATGATAGCTTCCGCTTGTGCTTTGATTTGTATGCTCTGTTGTTGGGTCATGAGACCCATGTTTGTAATATCTCGCTCCTCGGAGCCTATTGAATTAATTACTCGAGTCATAGAGTCATGTTGTGATGCCATGTTGTATTTGCACATATCGAGCATATTGTGTGTATGTTATTGAAATGCTTGATATGTGTGGGATCTGACCATCTAGTTGTTTGTCTTTAGTAGCCTCTCTTACGGGGAAATGTCTCCTAGTGTTTCCACCGAGCCATGGTAGCTTGCTACTGCTCCGGAACACTTAGGCTGGCCGGCATGTGTCCTTCTTCTTTCCTGTGTCTGTCCCTTCGGGGAAATGTCACGCGATGAATACCGGAGTCCTGTTAGCCTGCTACAGCCCGGTTCACCGGAGTCCTGCTAGCCCAGTGCTACAGCCTGGATTCACTCGCTGATGACCGACACGTTCGATGCTGGGTCATGGATGCCTGTCCCTGTAAGTCTGTGCCACTTTGGGTTTACGACTAGCCATGTCAGCCCGGGCTCCTTATCATATGGATGCTAGCGACACTGTCATATACGTGTGCCAAAAGGCGCAAACGGTCCCGGGCTAAGGTAAGGCGACACCCGTGGGAATACCGTGCGTGAGGCCGCAAAGTGATATGAGGTGTTACATGCTAGATCGATGTGGCATTGAGTCGGGGTCCTGACACCATGCGTTGCAACGGGAAAATTAAATGTTTTGTGCAAGCATAATTTTTCATAGCACTGTATTCACTAAGAAGAACGTGCTGCAATGCAACATCTTCTACAAAATAAACATAAAAAATAGGATGCGATTTAGCCGCGATCATATTTTCTCTGCCAGGCATAATCTCCTACTAATTCCATTTAAGTATAATCCTTCCATTAATTACAATGATGTCCTCATCCTTGTTTTGGTCGGAAATCTAATCCTTTGTTTTTTAAAGGTAAATCCTTCCTTTTCTGATTTAGTAGCCCCACCACATTGAAGCTTGCGGATCCGTCCTTTTAATTATCCTACCTCGGATCCTTTCTTTAATTAGCCCCATCAATTTGAATATTTGCTTAATTAGCTCGCCTAACATGAGGTCAGCTCTTCTTTGTTTTAACCGTCTGTTGGTTGATTCCTGAGGCCGCTCAAATATTTACTGATTAGAATCATCGTAAAAAGAGCGAGGTGGGATTAGTAAACGTGAAAGATGCATAGCTCGTCAGATGTTATGTTGAAGAGCCGGACAGGAGGTCCTCTGTTCAATTGCCACAATGTTGATTTATTTTGACCCAATTATTTTTCGCAGTCTCTATGAAAATCCATAGAAGGCCCATCAACGTACATGTACCTGGCCCAGATGGCTTAGCATACGTAAAACATTAGTGTGCCCTCAAACCAAACGAAAATCAAACAAAAAGGACTAAACCAAACCAAGAATATCTATTCCCTTTAATAGTAGGTATAGATAAGGGCATCGTTCAGCTGAGTGGGCCTATGCAAGGGGCTTAAGGAGCGCTTTGAGAAAAAACATGGACTTTCTTCTCTATCATCTCTCTCAGATCCTGCCTCCCTCTCGGCTCATGGCATCACGGCTGTAGCTCAACGTCATCTCCCCCGCTAGTAAGCAGCACCCTATCCCCCTCCCCCTTGCGCACTATTGCGGGAGCTAACGTTCTGCCGAACACAGATTGATCATTTTTCTTAAATTTGTGAACATTTTTAAAATTCATGACATTATTAAAAAATTGAACATTTTATATTTTACTAACTTCTTTTAAAGTATAAATTTTTTAATCCCTAAAAACCAGAGAGTGAGTTTTCCCTCTAAACCAATAGCTACTAGTCTTTTCTGAACTACTAGCCTAATCGAGGAACAAGCGGGCAATCGGACCAAGCAAGCTCGCGCATGAGCGCTAGTAGGGGAAATATCACGTGATACTACCCATGATACCAATTTCAAAAACTCAAATTATATGTTTTCAAAAAAAATCTGAAACACTGATGGAGGTTCACAACTCATATGTCTACAAGCCCTAAAAAATTCAGATCGAAATTCAAAGTATAGAGGGAGAGAAAAAAAGTTATAGTGTAGGTTTTGACACTATTCATGTTTTTTTGTCTTTATTGTCACTATTATGCTGAATTTGTCTTTTCTGTTTTTCTTTGTGTACTTCGAATTTTGATCTGATTTTTTTGGGATTGCAAACACATGTGTTGTGAACATTCATATATATTTTTGAATTTTTTTGAAATATTTAAATTTGGCTTTTTAAAATTGGTATCATGGGAGCATACAAGTCATGGTATCACCTGATATTCATCCAGCGCTAGTATGCCAATCAGAGCATGAAGCATTCGACTTCCCTAGGGGTTGTGTTTTTGGTTAACAAAGCTTTGACCATCCGATTTTGCAGACCGTTATGTAAATGTTCTAACCGGTTTTTTCTTTTCCTTTTCCTGTTTTTTGCTTGATCTTTTTCCTATTTATGGAGATGAAGAAGAAGAAGAAGAAGAAGATGACGACCACCGGCGGCTGCTTGCAGGAATCTGACGGCATAACATCAAGACGCATCACCAAGCAATAATTCTAAACATACAAAGAGTTACATGCAATTACACGCCGGCTAGAATTTTTTCTTTCTAACTAACCTCTCCCCCCTGATTTTCACGGGATGGGTTCCTCCTCCCCTTTATCTCCAATCAAAACTCACTAGCCTATAAATCCCCCGTGACTCTCTGTATGTCTAGCATTATCACCAAGTCAGCCCAAACAAAGACAACGACTAAACCATTATACAAAAGCAACCCTCGGATGCCTCCTCCAAGCCAACGCCGATTGGCATCGCCGTTAAATGAGGAGCGAGATTGGGCCGGACTCCCTTGAGTGACCATCAAGGGGACGGGGTTGGTCCAACAAAAAAAAAACAGTTGATAGCTGGTAATAAGATTAGAAAAGAATTTACTTACCCTAAAAAAAGAAAATAATTCTTTGGGCGCGTCGAGCGAGACAACATCGTGATATCATTACTTAATCTTTTTTATTTCTTTTGGCGGTGGCATATATTGTACGTAGTTGTATGTTGGATGTCATGAACTCTTGTACATACTCCCTTTCACTTTCTTAATTTAATTTTTCAATATGCAAATATTTTGTGTCTTTTACAAAAATCTTACGCAGTAGTTCAATTTGCTAGCGATTATTCCCAAGTTGTTTCTCCAGGTGGCTGTTGCTTCTCTCACAATACATTTTGGTACTAGTTAGGAATAGCAAATTTGAAAAGAAAAAATGGGTGGCCACGAGTGAGCGACGGATTGCAGTCGTCGTTGATGGCGGCGACTACATTCAGTTAACCTCCCATCGCCTCCACCTCAACAGTGACTGCATCAAGACCGTGCCCACCTCCTCCACTTCGGAGCTAGCTGTGGCATGTCACATGTGGCTTTCCTGCCGACGAGGTAATGGATGTCCGTACACTGGTTTGTGCGACCAGCACACCTGCCACGGCAGGCTCGGTGGCTCCACAAACGGCCACCCGCGGCTGCCAAGGACGCCACCAGCATGGCATGTACACCGTACAAATATCCCACTCCCCCCTTCGCTCGGCCAGGTAGCAGTGCACCGCGGCACGCCAAGCCTGCATTACTGCTCTCCGTCCGTCGTCTTCTCGCCGGCCAAAGATGACGGCTGAGAACGGCCAAGAAGCCGGTCGTCGTCATCTACGCGCCGCCGGTGACGACGGGCCACCTGGTCCCCACGGTGGACTCGGCAAGCTACTCCTGGCCTGGCGCAGGGCCTCCAGGTCACTTGTATTAAAAATGTCTTCTCTAGAAAGGAACGGAAGCGACTTAATGGTGGACGGGGGACATTGGCTCCCTTTTTTTTAAATGATTCAAAAATCATATTTCTAAGTTTCAAAAAATCCGAAAAAAATATTGTAAACTTAAACATATTCACGGTGGATCTGTGAATTTTCATTCAAATATATTTTGATTTGCAAGCAGCACAAAAAAAAAAACAAAATCCTCGCCCCATAATAAGGGTATATTGTTATGAAAATTTGATTTTTTTATCTATGCCACGTATGAAAGTATATTGTCATGAAAATTTTCTTGTATGTGTTATTCGTGTATTTGTGTGTATAAATTTTTCAAATTTTTTTGCACTGTGGAAAAATGTTTTTTTTTTATAAAGGGAGCCGATGCACTCGTCCACCGTTAGGCATTTCTGTTGCCATACTAGTCTAAACAAATTGTCACCCCTATAACTTAAATTGCCATGGAAATTATTCAGAGATGCGATCCTCTCGGTGCATGTTCGACGGCTATTGAGTCCTAACATTTTGTTACAAATCATGCTTAAGAATAGAAATTTTGAAAAAAATAAAATCAATGGCGACGAGTGAGGGACAGATTGAACTAGTCGTTCCAGAATTAGGTTTCTAACGGCTGTGCTACCTAGCGTTCAATCTTCATCCAATCACGTTGTGCCAGCTCATCAAGTATCCAAATCCCATATGTGTATAGCAGCATTGTGCTTAATTTGTAGCATTTGTATTTCTATCATGGGCCCTTCTGTCAGGGATAGAGCTGCATGCATGAGAACATATTCTCTCTGTTGAGTATAATGTTTTTTTTAGGAAACATAGAATAGCGCAGGATTTGTTTCTGCCTTGACTTGTACTCCAAAATGACCATGTATTCCTATATATATATATTAGTAGAATACCCGTGCGTTGCTACGGGCTATCCGCCATGTTTTGTTCAACATCAGGGTCCATCACATAAACCCCATCCCACGATGCATCTTTCCCTTTTTTGTCGGAACCTCCCCTTCCCGCTCGGTTTCCCATTGTAGCGGGGCATTTTTCGCTGGAGCCACCTCCTTTAAAACCAGATGACGACCACCTTATCTTCGTCGTGCATTGCAACATGGATGGAATTTTTCATGTTTATAATATAATAGAGTGGGTTAACCTAACACATAATTCTTTAGAAGAACAACCTAACACATACTATTGACACAAAACAACAAGTAACTATAGAAATCATTCTCAAAGGTCAATTCAACTTTGCAAATGCACACTAACGTTGGAGGCGAGTGGAAATGTGAACGTATTCCTAGTCATCAATATGCTCCATCTCCACCGGCCCACGTATCATTCATTGCTACAAGGGATAATTGCTATTCTTCTCTTTCTCGTCCTTACCTACATCTTCTAATTCTAGCCTTTTCACCAACGAGTTTCATTGCCGCCAACCAGCAACACGTCAACATTAGTGTGTTTGTCATCAACGCCTCATCTTCTTGTTTCTCATTCCTTGCCAGCTTTAGTTCTCATTCCTAATTGTTTTCTAGAATATTTTTTCTTTTTGCTTTGTTTTATTTCTTAGAACACTCTTCTTTCTCCAACACCGTAAACTACTTAGTGGCTTTAGTTCCTTTTCCTTCTTATGCTTGGAACACCCCTCTTTTCTACAATAGCATGAACCACCTGACCAATGTTATGTCATGTTGTCTTCACCCGCGAACTTTACGACAATCGTCTGTGTGTGTACATCCTATAGAGCATAGTCATCATCCATCATGGTGAATTTTAGATGTCACAGCCCTAGAATTTGCTTGCAATTAGTTACTTGGGTGAGCATGTTGCATCATATTTAAAATTCCTTTAAAGTTGAAATGGGGATTGATCAAACCCTAGCATTAGAAAGAATTCAAATAGGATCAAATAAAATCATTTCCAATAAACCCAAAAATGCCTTTGAAAATGTTCATGAATTCTGATAAAAGTGAAAATCTCTGCCAAAAATGATGAACATATTTTTAGGTAGTTTCGGGATTTTTAAATTAATCCAATACATATTTGAATTGGAGTAATTTAAATGCTATATATATTTTAAATGATCCAAATATTCTGGAATCATTTGTGAGCTTTTGGATAATCCAAATAGTGTCCACAATTTGTCTTAGAAGTTTTAAAAATGAATTAGTACTTTTACTAATTCAAAACATAATAAAAGAAATAGAAAAACTGAACAAAAAGAAAAGAGAGAGAGAAAGGAAAGCTAACCTGGTAGCCCACCACTGTACCAACCCAACTGGGCAAAGCCCAGCCGGCCCATATGGCCGTGCCAGTCGTCCCCTTCCTTGGGACAGAAGGATGCCGGGCGTGTGCCCCGCGCGCGCGGCCACGCGCCCCGGCCACACTACTAGAAAAAGGCCTGCTAGTGGCGCACCTGTTTTGGCTACTAATGGCGCACTACAGGTGTGCCACTAGCATCACGCCATTAGTATTTTTTACTAATGGCGCACCACTGGTGCGCCATTAGTATACCAGATACTAATGGCGCACCTGTAGTGCGCCATTAGTATGCCTAGAGGTGCGCCATTACTATCTGACTTAGTAATGGCGCACCACATAGAAGTGCGCCATTACTAACAATTTTTTTTCATTTTTTTTTCATTTTTTTGTTTTTTTCTTAATCTCGGGTCAATATGCTTAATCTCAGGTCAAATCGCACTCCGTGGTCAAACTTTCCGAAAGGTCACCCATTCTCACACTACTCCAGCCCAAGCACACTTAACTTCAGAGTTCTATCCAACCCCAGGACCAGTTCACTTGTTGATATATCTAGCATATCAATCCTATTAAACCTTGTTGATGTTTAGGACTTTGTTCTTGTTCATGAGTGTAATGAAATTTTGAAAAAAACGTTTCACACTTCCGTTCATATCGTGTAACTCCCGGATACCGTAGGAGTGCCTTGGGTGTACCAAACGTCACAACGTAACTGGGTGACTATAAAGGTGCACTACAGGTATCTCCGAAAGTGTCTGTTGGGTTGACACAGATCAAAATTGGGATTTGTTACTCCGTATAACGGAGAGGTATCACTGGGCCCACTCGGTAGTGCATCATCATAATGAGCTCAAAGTGACCAAGTGTCTGGTCACGGGACCATGCATTACGGTATGAGTAAAGTGACTTGCCGGCAACGAGATTGAACGAGGTATTGGGATACCGTCGATCGAATCTTGGGCAAGTAACATACCGTCCGACAAAGGGAATTGTATACGGGGTTGACTGAATCCTCGACATCATGGTTCATCTGATGAGATCATCGAGGAGCATGTGGGAGCCAACATGGGTATCCAGATCCCGCTGTTGGTTATTGACCGGAGAGCCGTCTCGGTCATGTCTGCATGTCTCCCGAACCCGTAGGGTCTACACACTTAAGGTTCGGTGACGCTAGGGTTATTAGGAAGACTTGTATGTGATTACCGAATGTTGTTCGGAGTCCCGGATGAGATCCCGGACATCACAAGGAGTTTCGGAATGGTCCGGAGGTGAAGATTTATATATGGGAAGTTGTCATACGGTCACCGTAAAGTTTCGGGGGCATATCGGTATTGTACCTGGGCCACCGGAGGGGTTCCGGGGGTCCACCGGGAGGGGCCACCCCTCTCGGAGGGCCTCATGGGCCGTAGGGGGCAGGGAACCAGCCCCTGGAGGGCTGGGCGCGCCCCCCTTGGGCCCATGCGCCTAGGGTTGGGGGGGAAACCCTAGTGGGGGCGCCCCCCTTGCTTGGGGGGCAAGCCCCCTCCCTTGGCCGCCGCCCCCCACTAGATCTCATCTAGAGGCGGCCGGCCCCCTTCCCCTATAAATAGAGGGGCGAGGGGAGGGCTGCACACGACATCCAAGGCGCAGCCCCTCCCCTCCCCAACACCTCTCCTCCTCCGTTAAGTGCTTGGCGAAGCCCTGTCGGAGTACTGCCTCTCCACCGTCACCACGCCGTCGTGCTGCTGCTGGAGCCTTCTTCCTCAACCTCTCCTCCCCCCTTGCTGGATCAAAAAGGAGGAGACGTCATCCGCTCCGTACGTGTGTTGAACGCGGAGGTGCTGTCCGTTCGGCACTTGGTCATCGGTGATTTGGATCACGGCGAGTACGACTCCATCATCCCCGTTCTCTTGAACGCTTTCGCACGCGATCTACAAGTGGTATGTAGATGCATCTCTCTCCTATCACTCGTTGCTTAGATGAACTCATAGATGGATCTTGGTGAAACCGTAAGAAAATTTTTAATTTTCTGCAACGTTCCCCAACAGTGGTATCAGAGCTAGGTCTATGCGTAGTTCTCTATTGCACGAGCAGAACACAAATCTGTTGTGGGCGTAGTCAACTTGCTTGCCACTACTAGTCTTTTCTTGCTTCAGCGGTATTGTGGGATGAAGCGGCCCGGACCGACCTTACACGTACGCTTACGTGAGACAGGTTCCACCGACTGATATGCACTAGTTGCATAAGGTGGCTAGCGGGTGTCTGTCTCTCCTACTTTAGTTGGAGCGGATTCAATGAAAAGGGTCCTTATGAAGGGTAAATAGAAGTTGACAAAATCACGTTGTGGTTATTCGTAGGTAAGAAAACGTTCTTGCTAGAACCCAATTGCAGCCACGTAAAAGATGCAACAACAATTAGAGGACGTCTAACTTGTTTTTGCAGCAATTGTCATGTGATGTGATATGGCCAGAAGTTGTGATGAATGATGAATGATATATTGTGATGTATGAGATAATGTTCTTGTAATAGGAATCACGACTTGCATGTCGATGAGTATGACAACCGGCAGGAGTCATAGGAGTTGTCTTAATTATTGTATGACCTGCGTGTCAATGATTTAACGCCATGTAATTACTTTACTTTATTGCTAAACCGTTAGCTATAGTAGTAGAAGTAATAGTTGGCGAGCAACTTCATGGAGGCACAATGATGGAGATCATGGTGTCATGCCGGTGACGAAGATGATCATGGAGCCCCGAAGATGGAGATCGAAGGAGCTATATGATATTGGCCATATCATGTCACTACTTTATATAATTGCATGTGATGTTTATTATGTTTTATGCATCTTGTTTACTTAGAACGGCGGTAGTAAATAAGATGATCCCTTATAATAATTTCAAGAAAGTGTTCCCCCTAACTGTGCACCGTTGCTAAAATTCGTCATTTCGAAGCACCACGTGATGATCGGGTGTGATAGATCCTTACGTTCACATACAACGGGTGTAAGACAGTTTTACACATGCATAAACACTTAGGGTTAACTTGACGAGCCTAGCATGTACAGACATGGCCTCGGAACACAAGAGACCGAAAGGTCGAACATGAGTCGTACGGAAGATACGATCAACATGGAGATGTTCACCGATGATGACTAGTCCGTCTCACGTGATGATCGGACACGGCCTAGTCGACTCGGATCGTGTAACACTTAGATGACTAGAGGGATGTCAAATCTGAGTGGGAGTTCATTAAATAATTTGATTAGATGAACTTAATTATCATGAACTTAGTCTAAAATCTTTGCAAAATATGTCTTGTAGATCAAATGGCCAACGCTCATGTCAACATGAACTTCAACGCGTTCCTAGAGAAAACCAAGCTGAAAGATGATGGCAGCAACTATTCGGACTGGGTCCGGAACCTGAGGATTATCCTCATAGCAGCCAAGAAAGCATATGTCCTAGAAGGACCGCTAGGTTAAGCACCCATCCTAAAGAACCAAGACATTATGAATGCTTGGCATTCACGTGCTGATGATTACTCCCTCGTTCAGTGCGGCATGCTTTACAGCTTAGAACCGGGCTCCAAAAGCGTTTTGAGCAACACAGAGCATATGAGATGTTCGAGGAGCTGAAAATGGTTTTTCAAGCTCATGCCCGGGTCGAGAGATATGAAGTCTCCGACAAGTTCTATAGTTGTAAGATGGAGGAAAACAGTTCTGTCAGTGAGCACATACTCAAAATGTATGGGTTGCACAACCGCCTGTCCCAGCTGGAGATCAACCTCCCGGATGAGGCGGTCATTGACAGAATCTTTCAGTCGCTCCCACCAAGCTACAAGAGCTTTGTGATGAACTACAATATGCAGGGGATGGTAAAGACCATTCCTGAAGTATTTTCAATGCTGAAGTCAGCAGAGGTTGAAATCAAGAAAGAACATCAAGTGTTGATGGTCAATAAGACCACTAAGTTCAAGAAGGGCAAGGGTAAGAAGAACTTCAAGAAGGACGGCAAAGATGTTGCCACGCCCGGTAAGCCAGTTGCCAGGAAGAAGTCAAAGAATGGACCCAAGCCTGAGACTGAGTGCTTTTATTGCAAAGGGAAGGGTCGCTGGAAGCAGAACTGCCCCAAATACTTAGCGGACAAGAAGGCCGGCAACACTAAAGGTATATGTGATATACATGTAATTGATGTGTACCTTACCAGTACTCATCGTAACTCCTGGGTATTTGATACCGGTGCTGTTTCTCATATTTGTAACTCACAGCAGGAGCTGCAGAATAAGCGGAGACTGGCGAAGGACGAGGTGACGATGTGCGTCGGGAATGGTTCCAAGGTCGATGTGATCGCCGTCGGCACGCGACCTCTACATTTACCTACGGGATTAGTTTTAAACCTTAATAATTGTTATTTAGTGCCAAGTTTGAGCATGAACATTGTATCTGGATCTCGTTTAATACGAGATGGCTACTCATTTAAATCCGAGAATAATGGTTGTTCTATTTATATGAGAGATATGTTTTATGGTCATGCCCCGATGGTCAATGGTTTATTCTTAATGAATCTCGAACGTAATGTTACACATATTCATAGCATGAATACCAAAAGATGTAAAGTTGATAACGATAGTCCCGCATACTTGTGGTACTGCCGCCTTGGTCACATTGGTGTCAAGCGCATGAAGAAGCTCCATGCTGATGGACTTTTAGAGTCTCTCGATTATGAATCATTTGACACATGCGAACCATGCCTCATGGGCAAAATGACCAAGACTCCGTTCTCCGGAACTATGGAGCGAGCAACCAACTTATTGGAAATCATACATACTGATGTGTGTGGTCCAATGAGCGCTGAGGCTCGCGGAGGATATCGTTATGTTCTCACTCTCACTGATGACTTGAGTAGATATGGGTATGTCTACTTGATGAAACACAAGTCCGAGACCTTTGAAAAGTTCAAGGAATTTCAGAATGAAGTAGAGAATCAACATGACCGAAAGATAAAATACTTACGATCAGATCGTGGAGGAGAATATTTAAGTCACAAATTTGGTACGCACTTAAGGAAATGTGGAATCGTTTGACAACTCACGCCGCCTGGAACACCTCAGCGTAATGGTGTGTCCGAACGTCGTAATCGCACTCTATTGGATATGGTGCAATCTATGATGTCTCTTACTGATTTGCCGCTATCATTTTGGGGATACGCTCTAGAGACAGCTACATTCACTTTAAATAGGGCACCGTCTAAATCCGTTGAGATGACACCGTATGAATTATGGTTTGGGAAGAAACCTAAGCTGTCGTTTCTAAAAGTTTGGGGATGCGATGCTTATGTCAAGAAACTTCAACCTGAAAAGCTCGAACCCAAGTCAGAAAAATGCGTCTTCATAGGATACCCCAAGGAAACCATTGGGTATACCTTCTACCTTAGATCCGAAGGCAAGATCTTTGTTGCCAAGAACGGATCCTTTCTGGAAAAAGAGTTTCTCTTGAAAGGAGTAAGTGGGTGGAAAGTAGAACTCGATGAAGTACTACCTCTTGAACCGGAAAGTAGTGCAGCTCAGGAAAATGTTCCTATGGTGCCTACACCGACTAGAGAGGAAATTAATGATGATGATCAAGGTACTTCGGATCAAGTTGCTACTAAACTTCGTAGATCCACGAGGACACGTTCCACACCAGAGTGGTATGGCAACCCTGTCCTGGAAATCATGTTGTTAGACAACGGTGAACCTTCGAACTATGAAGAAGCGATGGCGGGCCCAGATTCTAACAAATGGCTAGAAGCCATGCAATCCGAGATAGAATCCATGTATGAAAACAAAGTATGGACTTTGACTGACTTGCCCGATGATCGACGAGCGATAGAAAACAAATGGATCTTTAAGAAGAAGACAGACGCGGATGGTAATGTCACCATCTATAAAGCTCGACTTGTCGCTAAGGGTTATCGGCAAGTTCAAGAGGTTGACTATGATGAGACTTTCTCTCCCGTAGCGAAGCTTAAGTCCGTCCAAATCATGTTAGCAATTGCCGCATACTATGATTATGAGATATGGCAGATGGACGTCAAAACGGCATTCCTTAACGGTTATCTTAAGGAAGAGCTGTATATGATGCAGCCGGAAGGTTTTGTCGATCCTAAGAATGCTAACAAAGTGTGCAAGCTCCAGCGATCCATTTATGGGCTGGTGCAAGCATCTCGCAGTTGGAACATTCGCTTTAATGAGATGATCAAAGTGTTTGGGTTTATGCAGACTTATGGAGAAGCCTGCGTTTACAAGAAAGTGAGTGGGAGCTCTGTAGCATTTCTCATATTATATGTAGATGACATACTTTTGATGGGAAATGATATAGAATTCTTGGACAGCATTAAGGCCTACTTGAATAAGTGTTTTTCAATGAAGGACCTTGGAGAAGCTGCTTACATAGTAGGCATCAAGATCTATAGGGATAGATCGAGACGCCTCATAGGTCTTTCACAAAGCACATACCTTGATAAGATTTTGAAGAAGTTCAAAATGGATCAGTCCAAGAAAGGGTTCTTGCCTGTATTGCAAGGTGTGAGATTGAGCTCGGCTCAATGCCCGACCACGGCAAAAGATAAAGAAGAGATGAGTATCATCCCCTATGCCTCAGCCATAGGATCTATTATGTATGCCATGCTGTGTACCAGACCTGATGTAAACCTTGCCGTAAGTTTGGTAGGAAGGTACCAAAGTAATCCCGGCAAGGAACACTAGACAGCGGTCAAGAATATCCTGAAGTACCTAAAAAGGACAAAGGACATGTTTCTCGTTTATGGAGATGACGAAGAGCTCGTCGTAAAGGGTTACATCGACGCTTGCTTCGACACAGATCTGGATGACTCTAAGTCACAAACTGGATACGTATATATGTTGAATCGTGGAGCAGTAAGCTGGTGCAGTTGCAAGCAGAGCGTCGTGGCGGGATCTACATGTGAAGCGGAGTACATGGCAGCCTCAGAGGCAGCACATGAAGCAATATGGATGAAGGAGTTCATCACCGACCTAGGAGTCATACCCAATGCGTCGGGGCCGATCACTCTCTTCTGTGACAACACTGGAGCTATTGCCCTTGCCAAGGAGCCCAGGTTTCACAAGAAGACCAGGCACATCAAGCGTCGTTTCAACTCCATCCGTGAAAATGTTCAAGATGGATACATAGATATTTGCAAAGTACATACGGATCTGAATGTCGCAGATCCGTTGACTAAACCTCTTTCGCGAGCAAAACATGATCAACACCAGAACTCTATGGGTGTTCGATTCATCACAATGTAACTAGATTATTGACTCTAGTGCAAGTGGGAGACTGTTGGAAATATGCCCTAGAGGCAATAATAAAAGGATTATTATTATATTTCTTTGTTCATGATAATTGTCTTTTATTGAATATTTAGACCACAACATGTCCCTAGTAAGCCTCTGGTTGACTAGCTCGTTGATCAACAGATAGTCATGGTTTCCTGACTATGGACATTAGGATGTCGTTGATAAAGGGATCACATCATTAGGAGAATGATGTGATGGACACGACCCAATCCTAAGCATAGCACAAGATCGTGTAGTTCGTTTTGCTAGAGCTTTTCCAATGTCAAGTATCTTTTCCTTAGACCATGAGATCGTGTAACTCCCGGATACCGTAGGAGTGCTTTGGGTGTACCAAACGTCACAACGTAACTGGGTGGCTATAAAGGTGCACTACAGGTATCTCCGAAAGTGTCTGTTGGGTTGACACGGATCGAGACTGGGATTTGTCACTCCGTATAACGGAGAGGTATCACTGGGCCCACTCAGTAGTGCATCATCATAATTAGCTCAAAGTGACCAAGTGATCATGGGCAAGTAACATACCGTTACGGTATTGGGATCATGCGTTACGGTACGAGTAAAGTGACTTGCCGGCAATGAGATTGAACGAGGTATTGGGATACGGACGATCGAATCTTGGGCAAGTAACATACCGTCCAACAAAGGGAATTGTATACGGGGTTGATTGAATCCTCGACATCATGGTTCATCCGATGAGATCATCGAGGAGTATGTGGGAGCCAACATGGGTATCCAGATCCCGCTGTTGGTTATTGACCGGAGAGCCGTCTCGGTCATGTCTGCATGTCTCCCGAACCCGTAGGGTCTACACACTTAAGGTTCGGTGACGCTAGGGTTATTAGGAAGACTTGTATGTGATTACCGAATGTTGTTCGGAGTCCCGGATGAGATCCCGGACGTCACGAGGAGTTCCGGAATGGTCCGGAGGTGAAGATTTATATATGGGAAGTTGTCATATGGTCACCGGAAAGTTTCGGGGGCATATTGGTATTGTACCGGGGCCACCGGAGGGGTTCCGGGGGTCCACCGGGAGGGGCCACCCCTCTCGGAGGGCCTCATGGACCGTAGGGGGCAGGGAACCAGCCCCCTGGAGGGCTGGGCGCCCCCCCTTGGGCCCATGCGCCTAGGGTTGGGGGGGGGAACCCTAGTGGGGGCGCCCCCCTTGCTTGGGGGCAAGCTCCCTCCCTTGGCCGCCGCCCCCCTCTAGATCTCATCTAGAGGGGGCCGGCCCCCTTCCCCCTTCCCCTATAAATAGAGGGGCGAGGGGAGGGCTGCACACGACATCCAAGGCGTAGCCCCTCCCCTCCCCAACACCTCTCCTCCTCCGTTAAGTGCTTGGCGAAGCCCTGTCGGAGTACTGCCTCTCCACCATCACCACGCCGTCGTGCTACTGCTGGAGCCTTCTTCCTCAACCTCTCCTTCCCCCTTGCTGGATCAAGAAGGAGGAGACGTCATCCGCTCCGTACGTGTGTTGAACGCGGAGGTGCTGTCCGTTCGGCACTTGGTCATCGGTGATTTGGATCACGGCGAGTACGACTCCATCATCCCCGTTCTCTTGAACGCTTCCGCATGCGATCTACAAGTGGTATGTAGATGCATCTCTCTCCTATCACTCGTTGCTTAGATGAACTCATAGATGGATCTTGGTGAAACCGTAGGAAAAATTTTAATTTTCTGCAACGTTCCCCAACAGTTGTTTCCTCTCGGTAGACGTATGCTCCGATGATGAGTTAGATAACACTGATGAAGAGCTATACTATCTTTAGAAGTGCTAGACAAGCAAACCCCCCTTGTTCATTTTGATACAATCCCACTCACTCGCTCCTGCTCTCTTTACTACATTAGGACAACAACGTTTCCACTGTTACATGCTATAGTAGTTGAACCCCTTTTCCTCTGCATGACCTGTCATTGCCACAGTAAATAGATGAAACCCACTAGCATGAGTAGGAGTTGTTTGAGCCCTGATGTGCCTACTCATTCATGCTTGTTTGTCATGACTGATACTACTTAGAGTTGAGTCAGGTCTGATTCATCGGGGATGAATTGGAATGTGGCGAACATGTTCTACTGTGTGTGAACACGATTTGGTAAAGGTACGATGAGAGGCCATGTAGGAGTACATGGTGGGTTGTTTCATTGGAGCCGTCCTTAGGAACTGAGATATGTGTCTGTGATTTAAGATCAGCTACTACCACGCGTTGGGCCCAAAACCAATGGACCCTCTCGAGTTATTAACCGCCCCTATCCTCTGTCCGGGAGTTGCAAGTAGTTTTTGATGTTTGTAGTATGCTAGAGGCCGTGCACATCGCTGACCCGAGGGATGGCTATGATGGAGTAGGCATGTGGCCCGGTGTACCAAGTCACTCATTTGGTGCCTCGGGAACCCTGCACACATCGTTCGAGGCCGTATGTGGAAACCTCGGCCGGACTCCCTGCGGATGGAACCTGAATAGGCAATACTAGGGACTTGTGTGGTTAGTCAGGTCGTGGCTGACACCCTCGCCAGGCTTTCGCTTGTAGGTTGCCGAGATACATGACGTGTACATGGAGGTAAGTGGAGAGAGCGTGTGTGAAGAAGTAAACCCATGCAGGGTTAACATCACTATTCGAATAGTCGTGTCCATGGTAAAGGACCACTTGGTTGCTTATACAGTTCATAGACAAGTGAAAGTGGATACTCCAAAATACACAAGATAAAGCGTGAGTGCTATGGATGGCGGTCTCGTAGGGAGACGGGAGCGGATCCATAGTGGTGTATTGATATGGTGAATATGTAGACTCATGTGCGCCATCTCAAAAGAGTTTCTTGCAGTCGTAGTTCAGGATAGCCACAGTCAAAACTGGCTTGCTGCAGTCAAATCCCACCACCCCTTGTTGATACTGATGCATATGTAGCTCATTCTGATGTAAGTCTTGTTGGCTATATTTGTACTCACGTTTGCCTATTTTATGTTTTTGTAGAGAGACTTCTGTCTCGCTAGTAGTTCCACGTGGACTTCGACTTTTAGCTTGTTACCTTAGCTACGATCTTGTACCTTTGGAGGATCTTGTAGATAGTCAGGCTTCTCAGCCCCTTTTCATTTATAGTTGTCTATACTCACACATGTTATGCTTCCGTTGCTTGTATGCTCTGAATGCTGGGTCATCAGACCCATGTTTGTAATATCTGGCTCCTCGGAGCCTATTGAATAAATACTTTGAGTTGTAGAGTTTTGTTGTGATGCCATGTTGTATTTGCACATATCGAGCATAATGTGTGTATGATTTGAAATGCTTGGTATGTGTGGGATTCGACAACCTAGTTGTTTATTCTTGGTAGCCTCTCTTACCGGGAAATGTCTCCTAGTGATTCCACTGAGCCATGGTTGCTTGCTACTGCTTTGGAACACTTAGACTGGCCGACATGTGTCCTTCTTCATTCCTATGTCTGTCCCTTCGGGGAAATGTCATGCGTTGTTTCTTTAAGTCCTTGTAGCTTGCTACGACTTGGGTTCATACGTTGGTGATTGACACGTTCGTTGTTGGGTCATGTATGCCTGTCCCTATAAGTTAGCGCCACCTTGGGCTTACGACTAGTCATGTCGGCCCGGATTCTTAGTCATATGGATGCTAGCAGCACTATCATATACGTGAGCCAAAAAGGTGCAAACGGTCCTGGGCCAGGTAAGGTGGCACCTGCGGGAATACCGTGCGTGAGGCCGCAAAGTGATATGATGTGTTACATGCTAGATCGGTGTGACTTAGGATCGGAGTCCTGACAACTTTGGTATTAGAGCCTGACTGCTTGTAGAATTACCAAGCCAAACTGGTCGAAGTCGTGTCTTGAAATGCTTTAGTTATATAAGGGAATGGATTGTGGATGGGAACGTAAGGATCTTTTTACTCCTTATACCTTATGCCCTTTTGATCCGAGTCATCCTATCTTTCCTACAGGGTTAAGGAACTAGGCTTTCTCTTCTTTCTATCAGGATCACGTGTTACTAACCCGTAGACTTATAAGATTGATGGATTCAAGCCTCAGTTCCGTTCCTACTACTTTCATATGATAACCTTTGATCTCGGAACCTTGATATCATGATGTTGAGTGGTTATGCCACCATTTTTGCAGGATGTCTCAAATCTTTTTGACCATTTATAGTCGTTATGCTTTTCGAGTCATCCTAGGTTTCTAAACAATCTGATGCAATTACAAAATCCTTTCCCTCTGTTTCCGATATCCTTTTTGGCCAGATTAACCACACTAATTGCTGAGTTGAGGTACTCCATTGCCTCGACATATATGTTGGAGCTATTATTATGACCCTAGGTGTCTTAGGGAACCACCTAGTAATCTAGCAATGCTTTATTTTCCCAGTGTGACGATTCTGGCTGTCATTCTCGAAAGCATTCCGTGATGCCATTTAGTTAGTAGGCATTCTATTCCTGGGTTCTCGAACCCGAGATTCATGCTACTCATTCATGTTGATAGTGTTTGCTAGTTCCTTTAGCATATTAGTTACCTTTGCTATAGTCATCGGGGTCCGTGGTATTTCCTTCTTCCAAATACCATGAACTGCTTATGGCAGAAGTTCCTCGTTGAACCAAAAGATCACAACCAGAGTGCTCTTGACGAGTTCTCGATTCTATATTGTGACTCTGCCAGCTCTACCTTTCTGCATGGGTTATCCGGAAGGAATATGTTGAAATCATCCGACAAGCTAATCAATGAATCCACAACTCAGAAAATCATATGTTCTTTTGAGTTATTCCTCTGCAGTTGTACTCTAACCTCCGTCTATCAATTGATAATCAGGAGTAGACATGCATTCGTGTTCATCGATGCCTATTATTATTGTAGTCCGGAATGACTAGGAGAAACAAACTCCAGTACCTTATCCATATCTAGGATTGGGTCAAAGCAGTTGTAATACGTAGATCAAAATGCCAACCCAACATTTGATTCTGTTCTACCCTAAAGTATTACCCACTTTATGTCAGGAATATTATGAGAATTGCACCAACTCTTATGAATTCTTGTTGCAGTGATACTTCTCTCCATCATTATTCATTCCTCGGTTCCATGTTGTCGCAACCGGAAGGCCGACCAGTGAACTATGTTGTGTGAAATCAATACTTCTAGCAACGGTGTTGCCTGGTAGTCAAAGGACAATAATTTCATTCTTAGCATGTTGGTTATCGAATCATCATCCTTAGATTGATCATGCTACCCACTCCTTATTTCCGGTGCACTTTTTGATCAATGAGTTAGGATTGTATCAATCCCTTTCTTATTTGATCATATCGTCTTGCCCCGGAAAGCAAGATTGTTCTCGAGCTTATTAACATGTCGATGGTTCGTGATTCTCCGAATATCTTCTCGGAAGTATTACCAGGTTGTCACCTGACCGCTATGTTTAGTTCGTGATAAAGTTGGTTTCTTGTAAACCACCCTTTCTCCAAGAATCTGTGTCGGATTCCCTGAGCTAGTTGGTTAAGCAAAATAACAACTTGGAGAGTTGGAAGGTAAAAGCTTGTCCGACTTAGTTCATTTTAAGAGTTATCTTGTATGTGTGTTGAAGAAAGATGACATCTTCATCGATTGATCCTCGTGATCAATTGTCGACGCTATTGTCTTATCCAATCCTTGATTTGAGTATGGGCTATCGTCGAATCAAATCAAAACCAATGATGTTCGTAATGTTGCCTTACTCGTGGTTGTTCCTCAAGAATACACCGTTATATCTTTTGGGTCTGACCACTGCTTGATGTCTACTACACAACCTTCTTCTTGTAGATGTTGTTGGGCCTCCAAGTGCAGAGGTTTGTACGGCAGTAGCAAATTTCCCTCAAGTGGATGACCTAAGGTTTATCAATCCGTAGGAGGCGTAGGATGAAGATGGTCTCTCTCAAACAATCCTGCAACCAAATAACAAAGAGTCTCTTGTGTCCCCAACACACCCAATACAATGGTAAATTGTATAGGTGCACTAGTTCGGCGAAGAGATGGTGATACAAGTGCAATATGGATGGTAGATAAAGGTATTTGTAATCTGAAATTTTAAAAACAGCAAGGTAACAAGTGATAAAAGTGAGCATAAATGGTATTGCAATGGTAGGAAACAAAGCCTAAGGTTCATACTTTCACTAGTGCAAGTTCTCTCAACAATAATAACATAACTGGATCATATAACTATCCCTCAACATGCAACAAAGAGTCACTCCAAAGTCACTAATAGCGGAGAACAAACGAAGAGATTATGGTATGGTACGAAACCACCTCAAAGTTATCCTTTTTTATCTATCTATTCAAGAGTCCATAGTAAAATAACTTTAAGCTATTCTTTCTGTTCAATCTATCATAGAGTTCATACTAGAATAACACCTTAAGACACAAATCAACCAAAACCCTAATGTCACCTAGATACTCCATTGTCACCTCAAGTATCCATGGGCATGATTATACGATATGCATCACACAATCTCAGATTCATCTATTCAACCAACACAAAGTACTTCAAAGAGTGCCCCAAAGTTTCTACCGGAGAGTCAAGACGAAAACATGTGCCAACCCCTATGCATAAGTTCATAGAACCCGCAAGTTGATCACCAAAACATACATCAAGTGAATCACGTGAATATCCCATTGTCACCACAGATAAGCACGACAAGACATACCTCAAGTGTTTTGAAATCCTTAAAGACTCAATCCGATAAGATAACTTCAAAGGGAAAACTCAATCCATTACAAGAGAGTAGAGGGGGAGAAACATCATAAGATCCAACTATAATAGCAAAGATTGCGATACATCAAGATCGTGCTGAATCAAGACCACGAGAGAGAGAGAGAGAGAGAGAGAGATCAAACACATAGCTACTGGTACATACCCTCAGCCCCGAGGGTGAACTACTCCCTCCTCGTCATGGAGAGCGTCGGGATGATGAAGATGGCCATCGATGAGGGATACCCCCTCCGGCAGGGTGCCGGAACAGGGTCCCAATTGGTTTTTGGTGGCTACAGAGTCTTGCGGTGGCGGAACTCCCGATCTATTCTTGTCCTTGAAGGTTTTAGGGTATATGGACATATATAGGCAAAAGAAGTCAGTCAGGGGAGCCTCGAGGGACCCACAAGGGTGGGGGGCACGCCCAAGGGGGGAGGGCGCCTCCCTGCCTCGTGGCCACCTCAAAGCTTCCCTTGCTTCAACTCCAAGTCTCCTGGATTTCTTCCGTTCCAAAAATAACTCTCTCGAAGGTTTCATTCCGTTTGGACTCCGTTTGATATTCCTTTTCTGCGAAACACTGAAATAGGCAAAAAAACAGCAATATGGTTTGGGCCTCCAGTTAATAGGTTAGTCCCAAAAATAATATAAAAGTGTGTAATAGAGCCCATTAAACAACTAAAACAGATAATATAATAGCATGAATACTTCATAAATTATAGATACGTTGGAGACATATCAGCATCCCCAAGCTTAATTCCTACTCGTCCTCAAGTAGGTAAATGAGAAAAGAAAGAATTTATGAAGTGTGAATGCTAGCAGGTGCACAAGTTTGATCAATGATAATTTCGGTCACCCTTTATAGCATCATTATATGTCATAATAATAGCTCATCTCATAAAACTTTTCATGATCAAGTAACAAGCTATTCACATGTTAAAGCATAGACCATAAACTTTATTCTCAGTCATCAAACAATTGCAATTCATCTTATTTTCAGGAAGGGTTCGTGTCAGAGATTTGATTTAGCAAATCCCACATACTCAACTATCATATAGTCTTCCATGATTTCTACCACTCAAAGCATATTTTTAGAACAAATAGCATCCATCAAACACAGAGAAAGATAGGGGCTTAATGTTTCGCCTCCCAACTTACTTA
The DNA here is from genome assembly GCF_002162155.2 of Triticum dicoccoides. NCBI lineage: Eukaryota > Viridiplantae > Streptophyta > Magnoliopsida > Poales > Poaceae > Triticum > Triticum dicoccoides. Next base: position 657,695,003 of record NC_041389.1, on the reverse strand, counting down.
TCATATAGATAATTGTCAACAATAATAGTTCATGATCAAATATATTTGAATGGCCATATATGCTTAGATCTTTCCCCATCACATGATGCTTGCCAACTAAAGAGTAGGTTGGAATGAGAAGTAATACTACTGACTCTTGCATAAAAGTAAAAGATAGACCATTCGCAGAGGGAAGCAGAGGTTGTCATGCGCTTTTATGGTTGGACGCACAAAATCTTAATGCAAAAGAACGTCACTTTATATTGCCGCTTGTGATAAAGACCTTTATTATGTAGTCCGTCGCTTTTATTTCTTCCCTATCACAAGTTCGTATAAAGCTTATTTTCTTCGCACTAATAGATCATACATATTTAGATAGCAATTTTTATTGCATGCATCGATGACAACTTACTTGAAGGATCTTACTCAATCCATAGGTAGGTATGGTGGACTCTCATGGAAAAACTGGTTTAAAGGATGTTTGGAAGCACAAGTAGTATTTCTACTTGGTGCAAAGAATTTAGCTAGCATGAGAGGGAAAGGCAAGCTCAACATGTTGGATGATCCAAGACAATATAACTTTTCAGATATTGGAAAACATAACCCATTATGTTGTCTTCCTTGTCCAACATCAACTTTTTAGCATGTCATATTTTAATGAGTGCTCACAATTACAAAAGATGTCCATGATAGTATATTCACATGTGAAATCTCTCTTCCTTCAATATTCTTTCATGAATTGTTCAAAGGACCAATACAATGTTTGCTAACCTCCAATAAATTTACAACCTCTACTTCTTATATGTGAAGTCATTAATCCCCATGGCATAAGCATATGAAACATATATATTTTCGGATTTACGATATTCAACTCATTCAACCATTTACTCATAGGATGTAAGTGAAGCACACGAGTAAATGACAAACTACTCTAAAAAGATATAAGTGAAGATCAATGAGTAGTTAAATAATTATGTTGCTATGTGAGGACTCTCTCTCATTTAAGTATTTCAGAACTTGGTATTTTATTCAAGCAGCAAGCAAACCAAAATAAAATGAAATTTCAAGGATAGCTCTCATCATGTGAAGAAGCAAAAACTTAGGCTCAACCGATACTAAGCTATAATTGTTGAAGAACAAAGGTGGGATGCCTACCGGGGCATCCGCAAGCTTAGATGCTTGAGACTTCTTAGAATATTATCTTGGGATGCCTTGTGCATCCCCAAGCTTGAGCTTTTGTGTCTCCTTAATTCCTTTTATATCTCGGTTTCCTAAATCTTGAAAGCTTCATTCACACCAAACTAAACAAGAACTCGTGAGATAAGTTAGTATAAACCAATGCAAAAACCTTATCATTTTATACTGTAACAAATTACTAAATTTATTATTCAACATTGCATACTAAATGTCTCTGCATATTTAATACTCCTATCCTCAAATAGAATCATTAGACAAGCAAGCATATGCAAACATAACAGCAATCTGCCACAACAGTATAGTCTGTAAAGAATGCAAGATTCATCATACTTACCTAACTCCAAAAATTATGAGAAAATACTACACTATAGAATATTTATCAGAGCTCATTATGCAAAAAGTTTCAATATTATATCATTCTCTGACTTTTCTAGGGAATTTTCGCAGCAGCGGTAAACTTTCTGTTTTGGAACAACAACATGTATACTTGCAAAATAAGCATGTTAAAGGTTATCCTTGACATTTTTATTGAAAATATAGATGAAAAAATTATTCTAAATAACAGAAATCAAATACTAACAAAAGAAAATAACGCTCCAAGAAAAACACATATCATGTGGTGAATAAAAATATAGCTCCAAGTAAAGTTACCGATGAACGAAGACAAAAGAGGGGATGCCATTCGGGGCATCCCCAAGCTTAGGCTCTCGGTTGTCCTTGAATATTACCTTGTGGTGCCTTGGGCATACCCAATCTTAGGCTCTTTCCACTCCTTATTCCATAGTCCATCGAATCTTTTCCCAAAACTTGAAAACTTCACAACACAAAACTCAACACAAAACTCGTAAGCTCCGTTAGTATAAGAAAATAAAACCACCACTTAGGTACTGTTGTGAACTCATTATAAATTCATATTGGTGTAATATCTACTGTATTCAAACTTCTCTATGGTTCATACCCTCCGATACTACTCATAGATTCATCAAAATAAGCAAACAACACATAGAAAACAAAATCTGTCAAAAACAGAAGAGCCTGTAGTAATCTGTATCATTCAAATACTTCTGTAACTCCAACAATTCTGACTTCAATTGGTGGAACTGAGGAGTTTGTCTATTAATCATCTTAAAAAAGAATCAACCTAAAATCACTCTTCAGTTAAAAATTGCAGCTAATCTCGTGAGCGCTAAAGTTTCTGTTTTTTACAGCAAGATCATATAGACTTCACCCAAGTCTTCCCAAAGGTTCTACTTTGCACAAACACTAATTAAAATATAAAACTACATCTAACCAGAGGATAGATGAATTACTTAGTACTAAACAGGAGCAAAAGCAAAGGACAAAAATAAAGTTGGGTTGCCTCCCAACAAGCGCTATCGTTTAACGCCCCTACCTAGGCATGATGATTTCAATGATGCTCATATAAAAGATAAGAATTGAAACATAAAGAGAGCATCATGAAGAATATGGTTAGCAAATTTAAGTCTAACCCACTTCCTATGCATATGGATTTTGTGAGCAAACAACTTATGGGAACAATAATCAACTAGCATAGGAAGGAAAAACAAGCATAACTTCCAAACTTTAAGCACATAGAGAGGAAACTTGATAATATTGCAATTTGTAGAAGCATATGATCCTCTCTCATAATAATTTTCAGTAGCATCATGAATTAATTCAACAAAATAACCAGCACATAAAGCATTCTTTTCATGATCTACTTGCATAGAAAATTTACTACTCTCCACATAAGCAAATTTCTTCTCATGAATAGTGGTGGGAGCAAACTCAACAAAATAATTATCATGTGAGGCATAATCCAATTGAAAACTAAAATCATGATGATAAGTTTCATGGTTATCATTATTATTAATAGCATACAAGTCATCACAATAATCATCATTGATAGCAACTTTGTTCTCATAATCAATCGGAACCTCTTCCGAAATAGTGGATTCATCAGTAAATAAAGTCATGACCTCTCCAAATCCACTTTTATCAATATAATCATAATAAATAGGAGGCATGCTTTCATCATAATAAATGTTCTCATCAAAACTTTCTGTTTTGCAACAGTGGTAAACTTTCTATTTTGGAACAGCAACATGTATACTTGCAAAATAAGCATGGTAAAGGCTATCCTTGACATTTTTATTGAAAATATAGATGAAAAAAATTATTATAAATAACAGCAATCAAATACTAACAAAAGAAAATAACGCTCCAAGAAAAACACATATCATGTGGTGAATAAAAATATAGCTCCAAGTAAAGTTACCGATGAACAAAGACAAAAGAGGGGATGCCATTCAGGGCATCCCCAAGCATAGGCTGTCGGTTGTCCTTGAATATTACCTTGGGGTGCCTTGGGCATCCCCAATCTTAGGCTCTTTCCACTCCTTATTCCATAGTCCATCGTATCTTTTCCCAAAACTTGAAAACTTCACAACACAAAACTCAACACAAAACTCGTAAGCTCCGTTAGTATAAGAAAATAAAACCACCACTTAGGTACTGTTGTGAACTCATTCTAAATTCATATTGGTGTAATATATACTGTATTCAAACTTCTCTATGGTTAATACCCTCCGATAATACTCATAGATTCATCCAAATAAGCAAACAACACATAGAAAACAAAATCCGTCAAAAACAGAAGAGCCTGTAGTAATCTGTATCATTCAAATACTTCTGTTACTCCAACAATTCTGACTTAAATTGGTGGAACTGAGGAGTTTGTCTATTAATCATCTGAAAAAAGAATCAACCTAAAAGCACTATTCAGTAAAAAATTGCAGCTAATCTCGTGAGCGCTAAAGTTTCTGTTTTTTACAGCAAGATCATATAGACTTCACCCAAGTCTTCCCAAAGGTTCTACTTTGCACAAACACTAATTAAAACATAAAACTACATCTAACCAGAGGATAGATGAATTATTTAGTACTAAACAAGAGCAAAAGCAAAGGACAAAAATAAAGTTGGGTTGCCTCCCAACAAGCGCTATCATTTAACGCCCCTAGTTAGGCATGATGATTTCAGTGATGCTCATATAAAAGATAAGAATTGAAACATAAAGAGAGCATCATGAAGAATATGGCTAGCAAATTTAAGTCTAACCCACTTCCTATGCATATGGATTTTGTGAGCAAACAACTTATGGGAACAATAATCAACTAGCATAGGAAGGAAAAACAAGCATAACTTCCAAACTTTAAGCACATAGAGAGGAAACTTGATAATATTGCAATTTGTAGAAGCATATGATCCTCTCTCATAATAATTTTCAGTAGCATCATGAATTAATTCAACAAAATAACCAGCACATAAAGCATTCTTTTCATGATCTACTTGCATAGAAAATTTACTACTCTCCACATAAGCAAATTTCTTCTCATGAATAGTGGTCGGAGCAAACTCAACAAAATAATTATCATGTGAGGCATAATCCAATTGAAAACTAAAATCATGATGATAAGTTTCATGGTTATCATTATTATTAATAGCATACAAGTCATCACAATAATCATCATTGATAGCAACTTTGTTCTCATAATCAATCGGAACCTCTTCCGAAATAGTGGATTCATCAGTAAATAAAGTCATGACCTCTCCAAATCCACTTTTATCAATATAATCATAATAAATAGGAGGCATGCTTTCATCATAATAAATGTTCTCATCAAAACTTTCTGTTTTGCAACAGCGGTAAACTTTCTATTTTGGAACAGCAACATGTATACTTGCAAAATAAGCATGGTAAAGGCTATCCTTGACATTTTTATTGAAAATATAGATGAAAAAAATTATTCTAAATAACAGCAATCAAATACTAACAAAAGAAAATGACGCTCCAAGAAAAACACATATCATGTGGTGAATAAAAATATAGCTCCAAGTAAAGTTACCGATGAACAAAGACAAAAGAGGGGATGCCATTCAGGGCATCCCCAAGCATAGGCTGTCGGTTGTCCTTGAATATTACCTTGGGGTGCCTTGGGCATCCCCAATCTTAGGCTCTTTCCACTCCTTATTCCATAGTCCATCGAATCTTTACCCAAAACTTGAAAACTTCACAACACAAAACTCAACACAAAACTCGTAAGCTCCGTTAGTATAAGAAAATAAAACCACCACTTAGGTACTGTTGTGAACTCATTCTAAATTCATATTGGTGTAATATATAATGTATTCAAACTTCTCTATGGTTCATACCCTCCGATAATACTCATAGATTCATCAAAATAAGCAAACAACACATAGAAAACAGAATCTGTCAAAAACAGAAGAGCCTGTAGTAATCTGTATCATTCAAATACTTCTGTTACTCCAACAATTCTGACTTAAATTGGTGGAACTGAGGAGTTTGTCTATTAATCATCTGAAAAAAGAATCAACCTAAAAGCACTCTTCAGTAAAAAATTGCAGCTAATCTCGGGAGCGCTAAAGTTTCTGTTTTTTACAGCAAGATCATATATACTTCACCCAAGTCTTCCCAAAGGTTCTACTTTGCACAAACACTAATTAAAACATAAAACTACATCTAACCAGAGGATAGATGAATTATTTAGTACTAAACAGGAGCAAAAGCAAAGGACAAAAATAAAGTTGGGTTGCCTCCCAACAAGCGCTATCATTTAACGCCCCTAGTTAGGCATGATGATTTCAATGATGCTCATATAAAAGATAAGAATTGAAACATAAAGAGAGCATCATGAAGAATATGGCTAGCAAATTTAAGTCTAACCCACTTCCTATGCATATGGATTTTGTGAGCAAACAACTTATGGGAACAATAATCAACTAGCATAGGAAGGAAAAACAAGCATAACTTCCAAACTTTAAGCACATAGAGAGGAAACTTGATAATATTGCAATTTGTAGAAGCATATGATCCTCTCTTATAATAATTTTCAGTAGCATCATGAATTAATTCAACAAAATAACCAGCACATAAAGCATTCTTTTCATGATCTACTTGCATAGAAAATTTACTACTCTCCACATAAGCAAATTTCTTCTCATGAATAGTGGTGGGAGCAAACTCAACAAAATAATTATCATGTGAGGCATAATCCAATTGAAAACTAAAATCATGATGATAAGTTTCATGGTTATCATTATTATTAATAGCATACAAGTCATCACAATAATCATCATTGATAGCAACTTTGTTCTCATAATCAATCGGAACCTCTTCCGAAATAGTGGATTCATCAGTAAATAAAGTCATGACCTCTCCAAATCCACTTTTATCAATATAATCATAATAAATAGGAGGCATGCTTTCATCATAATAAATGTTCTCATCAAAACTTTCTGTTTTGCAACAGCGGTAAACTTTCTATTTTGGAACAGCAACATGTATACTTGCAAAATAAGCATGGTAAAGGCTATCCTTGACATTTTTATTGAAAATATAGATGAAAACAATTATTCTAAATAACAGCAATCAAATACTAACAAAAGAAAATGACGCTCCAAGAAAAACACATATCATGTGGTGAATAAAAATATAGCTCCAAGTAAAGTTACCGATAAACAAAGACAAAAGAGGGGATGCCATTCAGGGCATCCCCAAGCATAGGCTGTCGGTTGTCCTTGAATATTACCTTGGGGTGCCTTGGGCATCCCCAATCTTAGGCTCTTTCCACTCCTTATTCCATAGTCCATCGAATCTTTACCCAAAACTTGAAAACTTCACAACACAAAACTCAACACAAAACTCGTAAGCTCCGTTAGTATAAGAAAATAAAACCACCACTTAGGTACTGTTGTGAACTCATTCTAAATTCATATTGGTGTAATATATACTGTATTCAAACTTCTCTATGGTTCATACCCTCCGATAATACTCATAGATTCATCAAAATAAGCAAACAACACATAGAAAACAGAATCTGTCAAAAACAGAAGAGCCTGTAGTAATCTGTATCATTCAAATACTTCTGTTACTCCAACAGTTCTGACTTAAATTGGTGGAACTGAGGAGTTTGTCTATTAATCATCTGAAAAAAGAATCAACCTAAAAGCACTCTTCAGTAAAAAATTGCAGCTAATCTCGTGAGCGCTAAAGTTTCTGTTTTTTACAGCAAGATCATATAGACTTCACCCAAGTCTTCCCAAAGGTTCTACTTTGCACAAACACTAATTAAAACATAAAACTACATCTAACCAGAGGATAGATGAATTATTTAGTACTAAACAGGAGCAAAAGCAAAGGACAAAAATAAAGTTAGGTTGCCTCCCAACTAGCGCTATCATTTAACGCCCCTAGTTAGGCATGATGATTTCAATGATGCTCATATAAAGATAAGAATTGAAACATAAAGAGAGCATCATGAAGAATATGGCTAGCACATTTAAGTCTAACCCACTTCCTATGCATATGGATTTTGTGAGCAAACAACTTATGGGAACAATAATCAACTAGCATAGGAAGGAAAAACAAGCATAACTTCCAAACTTTAAGCACATAGAGAGGAAACTTGATCATATTGCAATTTGTAGAAGCATACGATCCTCTCTCATAATAATTTTCAGTAGCATCATGAATTAATTCAACAACATAACCAACACATAAAGCATTCTTTTCATGATCTACTTGCATAGAAAATTTACTACTCTCCACATAAGCAAATTTCTTCTCATGAATAGTGGTGGGAGCAAACTCAACAAAATAATTATCATGTGAGGCATAATCCAATTGAAAACTAAAATCATGATGACAAGTTTCATGGTTACCATTATTATTAATAGCATACAAGTCATCACAATAATCATCATAGATAGCAACTTTGTTCTCATAATCAATCGGAACCTCTTCCGAAATAGTGGATTCATCAGTAAATAAAGTCATGACCTCTCCAAATCCACTTTTATCAATATAATCATCATAAATAGGAGGCATGCTTTCATCATAATAAATGTTCTCATCAAAACTTGGAGGACAAAAAATATCATATTCATCAAAAATAGCATCCCCAAGCTTGTGGCTTTGCATATCATTAGCATCATGGGTATTCAAAAATTCATACTAATAGCATTGCAACCATGCTCCTCATTCAAAGATTTAGTGCCAAACATTTTATAGACTTCTTCTTCTAGCACTTGAGCACAATTTTCCTTACCATCATTTTCATGAAAGATATTAAAAAGATGAAGCGTATGAGACAAACTCAATTCCATTTTTTTGTAGTTTTCTTTTATAGACTAAACTAGTGATAAAACAAGAAACAAAAAGATTCGATTGCAAGATCTAAAGATATACCTTCAAGCACTCACCTCCCCGGCAACGGCGCCAGAAGAGAGCTTGATGTCTACTACACAACGTTCTTCTTATAGACGTTGTTGGGCCTCCAAGTGCAGAGGTTTGTAGGACAGTAGCAAATTTCCCTCAAGTGGATGACCTAAGGTTTATCAATCCGTAGGAGGCATAGGATGAAGATGGTCTCTCTCAAACAAAACTGCAACCTAATAACAAAGAGTCTCTCGTGTCCCCAACACACGCAATACAATGGTAAATTGTATAGGTGCACTAGTTCGACGAAGAGATGGTGATACAAGTGCAATATGGATGGTAGATAAAGGTATTTGTAATCTGAAATTTTAAAAACAGCAAGGTAACAAGTGATAAAAGTGAGCGTAAACGGTATTGCAATGGTAGGAAACAAGGCCTAAGGTTCATACTTTCACTAGTGCAAGTTCTCTCAACAATAATAACATAACTGGATCATATAACTATCCCTCAACATGCAACAAAGAGTCACTCCAAAGTCACTAATAGCGGAGAACAAACGAATAGATTATGGTAGGGTACGCAACCACCTCAAAGTTATCCTTTTTTATCTATCTATTCAAGAGTCCGTAGTAAAATAACATGAAGCTATTCTTTCCGTTTGATCTATCATAGAGTTCATACTAGAATAACACCTTAAGACACAAATCAACCAAAACCCTAATGTCACCTAGATACTCCATTGCCACCTCAAGTATCCGTGGGCATGATTATACGATATGTATCACACAATCTCAGATTTATCTATTCAACCAACACAAAGTACTTCAAAGAGTGCCCCAAAGTTTCTACCGGAGAATCAAGACGAAAACGTGTGCCAACCCCTATGCATAAGTTCATAGAACCCGCAAGTTGATCACCAAAACATATATCAAGTGAATCACGTGAATATCCCATTGTCACCACAGATCAGCACGGCAAGACATACATCAAGTGTTCTCAAATCCTTAAAGACTCAATCCGATAAGACAACTTCAAAGGGAAAACTCAATCCATTACAAGAGAGTAGAGGGGGAGAAACATCATAAGATCCAACTATAATAGCAAAGGTTGCGATACATCAAGATCGTGTCGAATCAAGAACACGAGAGAGAGAGAGAGAGAGAGAGAGAGAGAGAGAGAGAGAGATCAAACACATAGCTACTGGTACATACCCTCAGCCCCGAGGGTGAACTACTCCCTCCTCGTCATGGAGAGCGCCGGGATGATGATGGCCACCGGTGAGGGATCCCTGAGGGAGTCCTGGATAAGGGGGTATCTGGACAGCCGGACTATATACTTTGGCTGGACTGTTGGACTATGAATATACAAGATTGAAGACTTCGTCCCGTGTCCGGATGGGACTCTCCTTGGTGTGGAAGGCAAGCTTGGTGATTCGGATGTAGATCTCCTTCTCTGTGAACTGACTCTGTGCAACCATAGCCCCCTCCGGTGTCTATATAAACCGGAGGGCTTAGTCCATAGGAAACAACAATCATACCATAGGCTAGCTTCTAGGGTTTAGCCTCTCTGATCTCGTGGTAGATCAACTCTTGTAATATTCATATCATCAAGATCAATCAAGCAGGAAGTAGGGTATTACCTCCATCGAGAGGGCCCGAACCTGGGTAAGCATCGTGTCCCCAGCCTCCTGTTACCATTAGCTTTAGACGCATATTTTGGGACCCCCTACCCGAGATCCGCCGGTTTTGACACCGACATTGGTGCTTTCATTGAGAGTTCCTATGTGTCGTCGCTGTAAGGCTAGATGGTTCTCCAACCTTCAACCACGTCGTCCTGGGTGAGACCTTCCTCCCCGGGCAGATCTTCGTGTTCGGCGGCTTCGCACTGCGGGCCAACTCGCTTGGCCATCTGGACCAGATCGATAGCTACGCCCCTGGCCATCAGGTCAGCTTTGGAAACCTAAACCACACTGCCGACATCCGCGGAGACTTGATCTTTGACGGATTCGAGCCCATGTCAGGAGCGCCGAACGATCACGACATGCATGACCTAAATCTGCCGACGGACAGTATCCGGAATATCGCACCTGCTACGGCTCCGGACTTCGTTCTAGAGCAGGTCGTGCCTTCCGAGGACGGGTTGATGGACCCCGCCCCAGAGGCTGCACACTCCTCGGCTTTGGAGCCAAACATAGACTCCTCTCCTAAAGGGATCTATATCTCCGGACCCCCGGACTCATCTCCGGTCGTGTGTTCCGGACCGCGCGCATCCATGCCCATCGAATCTAACTTGGCTCCTGTTATGGAGTTCGCCGCCGCAGATATCTTTCAGCACTCACCCTTCGGAGACGTGCTAAATTCATTAAGGTCTCTCTCTCTGTCAGAAGACTCCTGGCCGAACTATGTCCGGCCCGTGTGGGATACGGAGGATGAAGAAAACCGCAACCCACCAACCACCCACTTTGTCGCCACTGTCGTTGACCTAACAGACATGCTTGACTTTGACCCCAATAACATCGACGGTATGGACGTTGATGTAGGGGACGATATGGAACCACCGCCCAAGGGGCGCTGGACAGCCACATCATCACATGACGTCTATATGGTGGACACGCCTAAAGAAGACAATGGTGACAAAACGGACACAACGGAGGATAAACCCCCCGGACAAAACCAAAAACAACGGCGCAGGCGCCGCCTTAAGTTTATTCACAGTAAAAATAGCGATAATAACCCAAAACAGGATGACACTCCGGTTGACTCCGAAGGCAACAACGACCATAGGGACCCAGCGATGGAGCAGGATAAGCAAGGTCATGCCGAACACAGCCCGAAGCAGACGCCCGATCACAGAAATCTAGAGGGCCGAACTCATCATACTACCTCCAAAAAGGAGAACTGTCCGGTTGACGATGCGTTCATCATCCCGGAAGAACATTCGGAACAAGATAACCTCCGCAGAAAACTCCTGGCCACAACATGGAGCCTGAAGAAGCAGAAGCAAAGGCTTAAGGCCGCGCAGGATACGCTCAACCGAAGATGGAATAAGGTGCTGGAAACCGAAGGGAAATGTGGCGACGATCGCCACACAACTAGCTACCCAAAGCGCAAACTGCTACCCAAATTCAATGATGAAGCCGCAGCGCCCGTTCGGCCAAAAAACAATACAGCTACTCAGCCAGACCAACCACCTCATGGCCGCAATAGAGCAGCCACCGATACTGCACATGATCTATGAGAGCTCCTGGACAAAAAGGCCAGTGCGGCCAGATCCATCTATGGGTCCAGAGGACGTGCTCCGACACGGGATTATGGTCACCACAACGATCATACTGATCGAATACCAGTCCAGAATCAACACCGGGAGCAACAACAGCCGACAACATGCCGCGACACGACCATATACAGAGGGGCTGTGCACCCCCTGTGCTTCACTGATGAGGTGCTGGATCATGAATTTCCACAGGGATTCAAACCCGTGAATATAGAGTCATACGACGGAACGACGGACCCTGGGGTCTGGATTGAAGATCTTATCCTTCACATACACATGGCTCGTGGGGATGATCTCCACGCCATCAAATACTTCCCCCTCAAGTTAAAAGGACCAGCTCGTCATTGGCTGAAAATCCTCCCCGAAAACTCAATTGGAAGTTGGGAGGAACTTGAGGCTGCTTTCAGGGCCAACTTTCAAGGAACCTATGTCCGGCCTCCGGATGCTGACGATTTAAGTCACATAATACAGCAGCCCAGAGAGTCAGCCCACAAGCTTTGGAACAGATTCCTCACTAAGAAGAATCAAATCGTCGACTGTCCGGATGCCGAAGCCTTAGCGGCCTTCAAACACAGTATCCGAGACAAGTGGCTTGCCAGACCCTCGGCCAAGAAAAGCCGAGAATGATGGCAGCCTTAACAAGCCTTATGACCCGATTTTGTGCGGGCGAGGATAGCTGGTTGGCCCGTAGAGGCACCAACGACCCAGGCACATCCAAAATTCGAGATGGCAACGGGAAGCCACGGCGCACTAAGCACAAACGTTGGAATAACGATAGTCCGGATAACACGACGGTCAATGCCGGATTCAGGGGCTCTCGACCTAGTCAAGGAAAGAAGCCATTTAAGGGTAGTAAAGAGGGACCGTCCGGCCTGAATAAAGTCCTGGACAGATTGTGCCAAATCCATGGTACTTCTGACAAACCTGCAAATCATACCCACCGAGAATGTTGGGTCTTCAAGCAGGCCGGCAAGTTAAACGCCGAACACAAGGGAAGCCAAACACCAAGCGAAGACGAGGGCGAACCTCACCAGCCGAACACCGGGGGCCAGAAAAAATTCCCACCGGAAGTCAAAATGGTAAACATGGTACACGTAACTCACACAGAGTTCATAGCCCCCCCAATTCAATCCCTGGGCGACTTGCCCGATCACTTTTGATCATAGGGACTACACGGCCAGTATCCGACACGGAGGATCGGCTGCCTTGGTGGTCGACCCAATAATTGATGGATACCATCTTACTCGCTACCTAATGGACAGCGGCAATAGTCTTAATCTGATATATCAAGACACCATCCGCAAGATGGGGGTAGACCCATCCAGAATAAGTCAAAATAACTCCACCTTCAATGGAGTGATTCCAGGCGTCATGGCCCACTGCGAGGGCTCCCTCGTATTATAAGTGACATTCGGTTCTCCCGACAACTTCAGAAGCGAGAACTTACTCTTCAACATCGGTCCCTTCAGCAGCGATTATCATGCAGTGCTTGGAAGAACGGCCTTCACTTGCTTTAACGCAATACCGAACTATGCCTGCCTTAAACTCAAGATGCCCGGTCCACGCGGTGTCATAACGGTTAGCGGAAACACAGAGAAGTATGTGGCAACTCCCGCTGTCGGACTCTAGGCGGCCTCTCCCACCGGAACGCATGACCGGTCGTCAAGACCATGGACACGGTTAGACGAGTCCAGTACACCATTTTTCACAATGTCTCAGATAAACCTGAGCTAGGTGCTGTACATGTGCCCCCATAAATAATACGAGGGGCTGCAAACATGTAACAAAGCCCACAATTTGGCTTGCCTCATTAATAGGCACATATCTCGAACATCCATCGAGCATAACTAACTTTTCGCACGCTTACTCTTTTTCTTCATGAGTTTTTGTTCCTACAGACACTACCAGTGCGACACCCTTCCTGGATACGGCACAACAGAGACAAAGGCGCAGACGTGCAGCAGGGCCCCGCCCACAGGTTTCTCTTTAATTTAGCCTCTGCGAAAACCTTCTTTACTGTCTTTTGTTGCTCGACATCCCATGGGTATTTCATAGGGATACTAGCGTTATAGGATTTTTGCCACGACAGATCAATGCACATACCTGGAATTACAGGGTCAAGGGCGTTATTCAGCCCAATATATGTTATAAAGTACGAATACCTTCGGGAATGTTTGGTGTCACGAGTTTGGCCTTATATGCATCAGCTCCGAATCATGTCTTTGGTCAAATGTTGGGTTAGCCCGGCTCCTGGGTTTGCTGGCTTACATTCCATTCTATCGGCTAAGGCGGCCAAAGGAGAACTACTACGATTGTGCCCTGGTTATTCCGGATGAGCACCTCAGTAGAGAAAGCCGAAAACTGACTATCATGATACAACAAGAGACTGGTCAACCACTCGAGGACTCATCGGAATCTATAGGATTCCTCCGCATTAACAAAGGACCGATCTCCCGGTCAAGTACATGCACCGTATTCGGACGCTCGCGGAAGTACCAGAGGCTACATAGTAGCCCCACCTTTCAAACTCCTATGGCTAAGTGAAAAGTGTTACAACTATATAGTCCGGTTGCCTGGTTCGATTTGCAACCACCTCCTTAACGGACCAAGACGTTGGATCAAGTGTGTTCACGCATATTTACTTGAACACCCCTGCATTATGTGCGTGGGGGCTGAAGCCAACGACTGCTAACTTTCACGTTATATGCATATACAAACAGCCGCACATGAGACATTATAATACTTTCAGGCAAAAGTATAAAAAATAGCCTCTATAATTAAACACATAATTGTTTACAATTAATAGAATCATCACTCAAACATGACATTCTTTGAGCACTGAGCCTCTATTCTATGGGCACCTTCTATGACCCGCTCAAAATAGTGCTCGGCTGGGTCTTGGCTTCCTGCCAGACCCTGGGTTGCAATGCTGGTGGCCTCCATGTCCGCCCAGTATGTCTTCACACGGGCAAGGGCCATCCATGCACCCTCTATGCATGCCGACCTCTTCTCGGCATCTATTCGTGCTCTGGTGCCAAATAATTGTTGCACCAAACCAAAGTAACTGTCCGGCTTCGGCCCCTTCGGCCACAGATGGTCTATTATAGACCTCATCGCAAGGTCGGACAGCCTATGGAGCTCGGCTATAGAGTCCATCTTCTCACTCAATGTTAAGGAGCGCGCTGGGGCATTAAATTGCGACCAGAACAGCCTTTCTATTTTGTTATCTTCATGGTCCTTGAACAACTTGGTCGCATCAGCCGCACTCTTCGCCAAGTCCGCATACTCATCTGCAGCACTCCACAGCTTATCCAACAGAGCATATTTTGGATCTAAAAACTTCATCCGCAACAAATAAGGATTTCCAGCCGCGATTTCTCCGGCTTGTCGAAGTTCCTCCTACGCATCTCCTTAGCCGAATCCAGCGCCTTCTTCAGGTCAGCCGCCTTTACTTGATTCTCCTTCTTGAGAAGCTCATACCGGCCGGCGACGTCCGTCAGCTCCACAACCATCTCGTCTATTTTTTCTTCGCTTCAGAGATGAGCGGCCTGTTCGGCTTTCAAGTGTTCGGCCGCCTTTAGAGCAGCCGCATTGCTGACCCGGGCTTGTTCCTTGGCTAGAGCAAGCTCCGCCCTTAGGGCCTCAATGGCAGCAGCTCCACCTGCAGCCACGTCGCATCATATTACTATTACAAACTCCTTACAATCTCTTAAAGCAAATAAGGAAAACGAGCACATACTTTGTGACTCGTCAATCCGCTTATTTCGGCCAGCTCAGCATTCCGGTCTATCGCTGGACCCTTAGCAACCTGCACATCAACACAAGTGCGATGATTACTTGGGATTGTGATCCACCATTCGCCACCATCGGCTGGCAACCAAAGTCTCAGGGGCTACTATCTATACAGAGCACATCTATCGCATGCGGTGCAACCAAAAACGGCGTATTCCGCTGCTTACCTCAAAACCTTTGAGCAAGCTCCTAAAAGCTTCATTTAACCCGCTTGTGGCGGAGGAAATTTTCTCCAACACCATACCCATTAGTGTATGGTGATCCTCTGAGAGAGCAGCTGACTCTAGGAGGCCCGTCAGTATGTTCGGCCGGGCACCGGACTCTTCCGGACCCTTTTCATTGTCCGCCACAGGAGCAGAACACGCTGGGCTCGGGGCGGCTGAAGGGTTAGCTCTCGGCCCCATTGGATCTGGACTCCTCTGTGACGATACCTCAGGGTCGCCCACCTCATGGGGCGGAGAGGTAGGTGGGGTTTCACTCTCCATCATCTCCGGAAGAAGATCCCCCGAGGACGAACCCTGTTGAGATGAACTGCTAGCCGGACTGCAAAAAATAGGTCCCGGTTATTACTCTCGGAGGAAAAAGCAATAAGCTTCTAGTTTATTAAACTTACAGCTCGATGGAGGGCTGGCCCGTTAGCGGGCACGATGCGGTAAGAATGCCCTTCGGGGCAGGGCTCTTTGGTGAAGTTTTCTTCCCTTGTTTGGGCGCCCCCGTTTCCAAGTCTTCGGAAGTGGTCCTCTTCTTCCCGCGGGGGGAGGAAACCTCAGATTCACCTCCCCAGTTCTCCTCCTCCATGGAGACATTAATTCCCTCGGTTCGGATGCACAATGTGTGAGGCCCACTCTTGGCCTCCCCAGTCTTCCCTTCATCCTTCTCCGGTGGCACTTGAATTAGCGTCCGTTTAAGAATCCTGGCCATTGCCGGACCGGGCGAGCCTTCGGGAAGCGGGGCCGGACACCTGATCCTCTCCGCCTTACTAAGCCAATCCTGGTTGCGGACAGTATTCAGAACAATGCTATGAATATAAGCAAAGTGTTCGGTTATAGGGTTACTTACTTGGGTATCTAGGCGATTGCAGCTCAGGCCCGCATCCTCGGTGGTGTTCAGACACTTTATACGTGGTCCGAAGAACAACTTATACATCCCTTCGGGTGTCATGCCGAAGAAGTGCTGAATGGTTCGTGGGCCTTCTGGATTGAACTCCCACATCCGGAGAGGCTGACGTTTGCACGGCAGGGCCCGCCGAACTAGCATTACCTGGATTATTTTGACAAGACTAATGTCCCTCTCGAGGAGCTCCCGAATGCGTCTTTGTAGCATTGGTACATCATTCGCAGACCCCTAGTTCAGTCCCATGTTGGCCCACGACGCTAGTTGTGGTGGAGGGCCCGAGCGGAAGGCGGGCGCGGCCGCCCACTTTGAGCCTCGAGGAGGTGTGACATAGAACCACCTCTGTTGCCATAAATCAGATACCCCCGGGAAGGAGCCTTCGGGCCACGGGGCATCGGCGTTCCTGCTTATTATGGTGCCTCCGCACTCTGCGTGTCGCCCCTCAATCATCTTCGGCTTCACATTGAAAGTCTTGAGCCATAAGACGAAGTGGGGGGTAATGTGGAGGAAGGCTTCACACATGATGATAAACGATGAGGTGTGGAGGATGGAATCCGGAGCTAGATCGTGGAAATCTAGCCCGTAGTAGAAAATGAGCCCCCTCACGAAGGGGTCAAGAGTAAGACCCAAGCCCCGGAGGAAGTGGGAAACAAATACGACGCTCTCATTGGGCTCGGGTGTGGGGATAACCTGTTCGGGAGCAGGAAGCCTGTGCTTGACATCGGCGGTCAAATACCCGGCCTCCCTGAGCTTCGCAATATCCTCCTCTGTGACAGAGGAAGCCATCCACTGGCCTTGATGGTCGGATCCGGACATGATCGAAGATCCGGGGTGCTTAGGCTCGAGCTTTGGGTGTTGGAACTCAGGGTGCGAGAGGTGCGAGCGTGGAGATAGAGGGGTAGGCCTCAACTCCTTTATAAAGGGGGAGAATATCAAGCGTCCCCAGATAACCGTTTGGGACTTGCCTAAAAACATGGAGTCATGCCAACAGGCATGGTTGGGTTACCCATACCAGTATTGATGAGGATCCCGTAGTAAGGGGGACACGATCTCTGCTTTCACAAGACGTGCCAAGAAAACTGCCTCGTGATGTGTGCGGTAGCAGGTTGTAAAAACGGTTTGAATAAAAACCGGACCGTGGCGTGATGTCACTTTTCGAAGAGTTGTCAGCAGATTAGATTTGTGGATTATTATTCTCTCTTTGATGGTATATGGAATTTATCTTGCAGAGTCGGACACGGTCCTTGTTTTCGGAATTTACCTTGGAGTATTCAGAGATGGAACCCGCCTCGCAATGCCGAAGACAATCTACGCGCCGGACTCATCATCATTGTAGCCTGGTTCAGGGACTACTGAGGGAGTCCTGGATAAGGGGGTATCCGGACAGCCGGACTATATACTTTGGCCAGATTGTTGGACTATGAAGATACAAGATTGAAGACTTCGTCCCGTGTCCGGATGGGACTCTCCTTGGCTTGGAAGGCAAGCTTGGCGATTCAGATGTAGATCTCCTTCTCTGTGAACCGTCTCTGTGTAACCCTAGCCCCCTCCGATGTCTATATAAACCGGAGGGTTTAGTCCGTAGGAAACAACAATCATACCATAGGCTAGCCTCTAGGGTTTAGCCTCTCTGATCTCGTGGTAGATCAACTCTTGTAATATTCATATCATCAAGGTCAATCAAGCAGGAAGTAGGGTATTACCTCCATCGAGAGGGCCCGAACCTGGGTAAACATCGTGTCCCCAGCCTTCTGTTACCATTAGCCTTAGACGCACAGTTCGGGACCCCCTACCCGATATCCGCCGGGTTTGACATCGACAATCCCCCCTCCGACAGGGAGCCGGAACAGGGTCCCGATTGGTTTTTGGTGGCTACAGAGGCTTGTAGCGGCGGTACTCCCGATCTATTCTTGTCCTCAAAGGTTTTAGGGTATATGGACATATATAGGCGAAAGAAATCGGTCAGGGGAGCATCGAGGGGCCCACGAGGGTGGGGGCGCACCCAGAGGGGGGGGGGGTGGCGCCTCCCTGCCTCGTGGCCACCTTGAAGCTTCCCTTGCTTCAACTCCAAGTCTCCTGGATATCTTCCATTCCAAAAATAACTCTCTCGAAGGTTTCATTCCGTTTGGACTCCGTTTGATATTCTTTTCTACGAAACACTAAAATAGGCAAAAAAACAGCAATATGGGCTGGGCCTCCGGTTAATAGGTTAGTCCCAAAAATAATATAAAAGTGTATAATAAAGCCCATTAAACAACTAAAACAGATAATATAATAGCATGAATACTTCATAACTTATAGATACGTTGGAGACGTATCAATGCTATCAGCGTGGTCACATATTTATGGAATTCCATCTATATGGAAATCACGATGACTTGTCGTTGAGCCCATCAACAACATTTTATCACCTCCATGTTCGTGTCGAACATCCAGCTGGTCTTGGAAACTTTTAAAAACAATGCCTTCGTGTTCCGTTCATGAGGTATATGTTCGGACGAGAGAAGTGACTTCCTCTAATTCATGTGCATTCGGTGCAAGTTGCCGCCACGAATTCGAGAAAGTTTATTTTTGCTTCCTCTGGAATCATCCCAAGTCAGTCATGCATGTGCGAAGTATTCTATGGTCTGATAGACTGATCATCTTCATTCCATATGTATTCCTAGCCCACCAAGTCACTGATTGATTTGTTCAAGGAGAAGAAGTTCCTTCATAAGAGCTAATCATATGACTTATGCAAGGACTTCATTATCCGCAATGATGGTTCCCCTACCTGAACTCGGTAGTGTTTTATTGTAAGACTACCCTGTGGTCATGCTTGTTTGGGACAGTGTGTTCACATGTTTGTAGCAGAACTATCTCATGTTTTGGAGCTTGCTATCATAGTTCATTCCCCGAGAATCTCGCAACGCCATCTAGTCGATTTGTGTTTCAAACTTTCAATTTTCTTTCTAGACTTGATGAGTCTGGAAATCCTGACACCAACCAGATCTGAATCTCAGGAAGATATGATGGTTGGAACGTTTCCCAAGAACAATAATATTGGTCTTTCTGTAACCGATAAAGTGGATGTCATGGCCAACACACCCAGCCGGAAGTCCTATTATTGTGGTATCTTGATTGAGGAAGTTGGCCACCTCCCCATAAGGATTTCATAGGATTTACTCCAGTAGTTGTTCCATATGGATTCTCGTGCTCCCGAAGTACGACCTTTACTTGATGTTCTAGATACCAAACCATATCTATAAATGGGTTACACTAGAACATCAAGGAGAACATTAGAAGCGAAGTGCTAAATGCCTCTCGGTCGACCATCCATACTTCATTCCCTTGGCCTCGCTAAGGTGAAATCTGAGTAAGTGTTGTCTTCCTTTGCATCTGCATTGTCCATCACTATTCATCATGGTAGTAAGATGTGTTTCCAGGATCCTCGGCACGGTTGTTAGTAAGACATTGATGAGTATGGAAATGCTCAAGTTCTTGAGAGCACGCTCAGTCACTAGGTTATATCCTTGGTATCAACTGGAATGTGCCTTCCATTTGCCGAGTTGTTCCATAATCATAGTTTTCTTTCCAAAATAAGTATGGCATTCCTTTGAATTCCTTTGAATGATCAATTGTGAGTTGCCTTAGGCTGGTATGAAGAGTTTCGTTGATCTATGTATCAAAATTAATTATTTTTGCCACTTAAGGGAATATATCTACGGGCCACCTTCCCTAAGGTGCCCCGTTACAGAATCATGGCATAAAACTTCTTGCTATTCTGAAACCCTCGTCAAATTGTTTCTTTCGTCCTTCCCGATATGTGTTTTGTGTCTCAACTCAAGAGATGTTACCATGTCTCCTTCCGTGAGTTGATCCTGTGATCATTAAGATGATCCATCCCTATAGAGTTATCTCGCTCTTTTGTCATCGTGTTGGATGGAATTCTCAAGCAAGACGTCGAGACAAAGATGATGATCGAAACAACATTCTTATGAAGTGCAACCTGGATCGTGAAGATTGTGTTAGCTTTGTGTCCCCTCTATCTTCTTACCTCACGTCTTGAATCTCGGGACGAGATTTTTGTTTAGTGGGGGGTGAGTTGTCACGGCCTAGAATTTGCTTGGAATTAGTTACTTGGGTGAGCATGTTGCATCATGTTTAAAATTCCTTTAAAGTTGAAATGGGGATTGATCAACAAACCCTAGCATTAGAAAGAATTCAAATAGGATCAAATAAAATCATTTTCAATAAACCAAAAATGCCTTTGAAAATGTTCATGAATTCTGATAAAGGCGAAAATCTTTGCCAAAAATGATGAACATATTTTTAGGTAATTTATAGATTTTTGAAATAATCCAATACATATTTGAATTTGAGTAATTTAAATGCCATATATGTTTTAAATGCTCCAAATATTATGGAATCATTTGTGAGCTTTTGGAATAACCAAATAGTGTCCACAATTTGTCTCAGAAGTTTTAAAAATGAATTAGTATTTTTACTAATTCAAAACAGAATAAAAGAAATAGAAAAACTGAACAAAAAGAAAAGAGAGAGTGAGAAAGGAAAGGTAACCCGGTAGCCCACCACTGTAGCATCCCAACCGGCCCATCTGGCCATGCCAGTCGTCCCCTTCCTTGGGACAGAAGGACGCCGAGTGTTTGGGAACGTAGTATTTCAAAAGAATTCCTACGATCACGCAAGATCTATCTATGTGATGCATAGAAACGAGAGGGGAGAGTGTGTCCACGTATCCTCGTAGACCGAAAGCGGAAGTGTTTAGTAATGCGGTTGATGTAGTCGAACGTCTTCGCGATCCAACCGATCCAAGTACCGAATGTATGACACCTCCGCGTTCAGCACATGTTCAGCTCGATGACGTCCCTCGTGCTCTTGATCCAGTTGAGGACGAGGGTGAGTTCCGTCAGCATGATGGCGTGGCAACGGTGATGATGATGTTACAGGCGCAGGGCTTCGCCAGACACTATGATGGTATGATCAAGGTGTGTAATTGTGGAGGGGAGCACCGCACATGGTTAAGAGAAACTTGTGTGTTCTAGGGTGCCCCCTGCCCCCGTATATAAATGACGAAGGGGGAGGCCGGCCGGCCCCTGTAGGGCACGCCGGGAGAGGGGAGTCCTACTAGGACTCCAAGTCCTAGTAGGAGTCCACCTCCCGGTAGAAGGGGAAAGGAAGGGAGAGGGGGCCGCGCCCCCACCCCTTGTCCAATTCGGACTGGGCTTGGGGGGGGGGGGCGTGCCACCTCCTGGCCGCTGCGTCTCTTCCCACTAAGGCCCACTAAGGCCCAACAACTCCCCGAGGGGTTCCGGTAACCTCCCGGTACAATGGAACATACCCAAACTTCACCGGAACCATTCTGATGTCCGAATATAGCCTTCCAATATATCAATATTTATGTATCGACCATTCTGAGACTCCTCGTCACGTACGTGCTCTCATCCGGGACTTCAAACAACCTTCGGTCATCAAAACACATAACTCATAATACATATCATCATCGAAAGTTAAGCGTGCGGATCCTATGGGTTCGAGAACTATGTAGACATGACCGAGACACATCTCTGATCAATAACCAATAGAGGAACCTGGATGCTCATATTGGCTCCTACATATTCTACGAAGATCTTTATTGGTCAAACTGCATAACAACATACGTTGTTCCCTTTGTCATCGGTTTGTTACTTGCCCGAGATTCGTTCGTCGGTATATTCATACCTAGTTCAATCTCGTTACCGGCAAGTCTCTGTACTTGTTATGTAATGCTTCATCCCCCAACTAAATCATTAGTCACATTGCTTTCAAGGCTTATAGTGATGAGTGATACGTCTCCAACGTATCTAGAATTTATGAAGTATTCATGCTAATATATTATTATTCTTGAATATTTTACAATCATTTTATTGCAACTTTATATCATTTTTTGGGACTAACCTATTGACCTAGTGCCCAGTGCCAGTTGCTGTTTTTTGCTTGTTTTTTACATCGCAGGAAATCAATATCAAACGGAGTCCAAACACATGGACAATTTATGATGATGTTTTATGGACCAGAAGGAACCCAATGGGCCAGAGCTGTACATGAGGGATGCACCAAGGGGGGCACAACCCACCAGGGTGTGCCAGGCCCCCCAGGGTGTGCATCGATGGCCTCCTGCAGCCCCTCTTTACCATATATATTCACAATTATTCTGAAACCCATCGGGGTTAACCTAGATTACAAGTTCCGCCACCGCAAGGCCTCTGTATCCATGAGATCCAATCTATACCCCGTTCCGGCATCCTACCAGAGGGGGGAATCATCTCCGGCGGCCATCTTCATCATCCCGGCGGCCACCATGATGAGGAGGGAGTAGTCCACCATCGGGGTCGAGGGTTTGTACCAGTAGCTATGTGTTTGATCTCTCTCTCGTGATCTATATCATGGGCTTTGTTAATATAGTTGGATCATATGATGTTTCTCCCCTCTATACTCTTGTTATGATGAATTGAATCTTTACCCCTCAAAGTTTTGTCTTATCAGATTGAATATTCAGAGATGAGAACACATGATATATGTCTTGCAATATGAATACTTGAAGTGACAATGAGGTATCTTATTGATTCACTTGATACGTGTTATGGCATTCAACTCGCGGATTCCCATGGTGATATTGGGGTATTCTATGCATAGGGGTTGATGCACGTTTTTCTCCAACAGAAACTTTGGGGTCTCTTTATAGTTCTCTGTGCTGATGGAGTATTATGAATATGAATTTGCTTTGGTGTTATTCTAGTACGAACTCTAGGATAGGTCGACCGGAAAAAAATAGCTTTGTGTTATTTTAGTACGAACTCTTGAATAGATCGAACGGAAAGAATAGCTTTGAGGTGGTTTCGTGACCTACAAACAATTCCTATCTTTTGTCCTCTGCTAATAGGAACTCGGGAGTGATTCTTTACTGCAATTTGAGGGATAATCATATGATCCAACTATGTTAGCATTGTTGAGAGGTTGCACTAGCGAAAGTACGGACCTTAGGCCTCATTTTTAATTATTGCAACACCGTTTTTGTGCCCGTTTACTATTGGTTACCTTGCTGTTTTTATAATTTCAGATTACAAAAACCAACATCTACTATCCATACTACACTTATTTTACCATGCCTTCGCCGAACTAGTGCACCTATACAACTTACCATTGTATTGGGTGTGTTGGGGACTGAGGGAGTCCTGGATTAGGGGGTCCTCGGACAGCCGGACTATATACTTTGGCCGGACTATTGGACTATGAAGATACAAGATTGAAACTTCTTCCCGTGTCTGGGTGGGACTTCCTTTGCTTGGAAGGCAAGCTTGGTGATTCGGATGTATAGATCTCCTTCTCTGTAATCGACTCTGTGTAACCCTAGCCCCCTCCGGTGTCTATATAAACCGGAGGGTTTAGTCCGTAGGACAAGAACAATCATAATCATAGGCTAGCTTCTAGGGTTTAGCCTCTACGATCTCATGGTAGATCAACTCTTGTAATACTCATATCATCAAGATCAATCAAGCAGGAAGTAGGGTATTACCTCCATCGAGAGGGCCCGAACCTGGGTAAACATCGTGTCCCTCGCCTCCTGTTACCATTAGCCTTAGATGCACAGTTCGGGACCCCCTACCCGAGATCCGCCGGTTTTGACACCGACATTGGTGCTTTCATTGAGAGTTCCACTGTGTCGTCGCGATAAGGCTTGATGGCTCCTTCAATCATCAGTAACGATGCGGTCCAGGGTGAGGTTTTCCTCCCCGGACAGATCTTCATATTCGGCGGCTTCGTACTGCGGGCCAACTCGCTTGGCTGTCTGGAGCAGATCGATAGCTACGCCCTTGGCCATTAGGTCAGGTTGGGAAACTTGAACTACAGAGTCGACATCCGCGGAGACTTAATCTTCAACGGATTCGAGCCCATGTCAGGAGCGCTGAACATTCACGACGGGCATGACTTAGATCTGCCATCGGACGGTGTTTGGGATATCGCACCCGCGGCTGCCCCGGCCTTCGATCTAGAGTAGATCACGCCATCTAAGGATGGGTGGATGGACCCCGTCATGGAGGCCGCACATTCATCGGCGCTAGAGCCGAACACAGACTTCACCTCCAAAGAGATCTGTGTCATCGGACCCTCGGACTCATCTCCGGCTATAGGTTCCGAACCGCGTGCGCCCGTGCCTATCGAATCTGATTGGGCACCGATCATGGAGTTTACCTCCACAGATATCTTTCAGCACTCGCCCCTAGGCGACATGCTAAATTCATTGAGGTCTCTCTCTATCAGGAGACTCTTGGCTGAACTATGTCCGTCTCGAGTGGGAAGCGGACGATGAAGAAATTCGTTCCCCACCCACCACCCACTTAATAGCCACTGTAGATGACTTAACCGACGTGCTCGACTTCGACTCCGAAGACATCGATGGTATGGACGGCGATGCAGGAGAAGAGCAGGAACCACCGGCCACAGGGCGCTGGACAGCCACCTCATCATTTGATATATATATGGTGGACACCCCCACAGAAAACAATGGCGATGAGGCAACGGAGGATAATCCCTGGGGGAAGCAATCAAAGCACTGGCGTCACCGGCGCCGCTCTAACCCCTGTCATAGAAAAAATAGTGATACCGGCACAAGAGACGATGATGCCGAAAACGAAAACAACCCTGTCCAGCAAATCACTGAGCAAGCCGGAGGGGAGGATGGGCAAGCTAGCCCGGATGAACATGCAACATATGGAGACTTGGAGGACGACAATTATATGCCTCTCTCCGAAGTCGAGGCGAGCCTCGGCGACAAAGAATTTATCGTGCTTGAGGATCCTGTCGAGCAGGAGCACTTCAAGCGCCGGCTTATAGCCACTTCAAAAAGCCTGAAGAAAAAACAGCAGCAGCTTCAAGCTGATCAAGATTTGCTAACACATAGATGGACTGAGGTCCTGGCAGCCAAGGAATACAGACTCGAGCGCCCAACCAAAAGTTACCCGAAGCGCAGGTTGCTACCTCAATTCGAAGAGGAGGCACTAGAGCCTGCACTTCCAGCACATGACGAGGCTGAACGGCCACCTCGTGGCCAAGACAAAGCGACGTATCAGCCCGAACATCCGCCCGCACCCCGCCGCCAATCAAACAAAAACACTAAGGCCCGGTGTCGGTGTCATAACCGGCGGATCTCGGGTAGGGGGTCCCGAACTGTGCGTCTAAGGCTAATGGTAACAGTAGGCTGGGGGCACGATGTTTACCCAGATGTGGGCCCTCTCGATGGAGGTAATACCCTACTTCCTTCTTGATTGATCTTGATGATATGAATATTACAAGAGTTGATCTACCACGAGATCAGAGAGGCTAAACCCTAGAAGCTAGCCTATGATTATGATTGTTCTTGTCCTACGGACTAAACCCTCCGGTTTATATAGACACCGGAGGGGGCTAGGGTTACACAAAGTCGATTACAGAGAAGGAGATCTATACATCCGAATCACCAAGCTTGCCTTCCATGCAAAGGAGAGTCCCACCCGGACATGGGACGTAGTTTCAATCTTGTATCTTCATAGTCCAACAGTCCGGCCAAAGTATATAGTCCGGCTGTCCGAGGACCCCCTAATCCAGGACTCCCTTAGTAGCCCCTGAACCAGGCTTCAAAGACGATGAGTCCGGCGCATAGATTGTCTTCGACATTGCAAGGCGGGTTCCATCTCCAAATACTCCAAGGTAAATTCCGAACACAAGGACCGTGTCCGGCTCTACAAGATAAATTCCATATACCACCGTAGAGAGAATAATAATCCACGAATCTAATCTGCTGACAACTCTTCGAAAAGTGACATCACGCCATGGTCCGGTTTTTATTCGAACCGTTTTCACAACCTGCTACCGCACACTTCACGAGGCGGTTTTCTTGCCACATCTTGTCAAAGCAGAGATCGTGTCCCCCTTACTACGGGATCCTCATCAATACGGGTGTGGGTAATCCAACCGTGCATGTTGATACATATCCAATGTATCTATAATTTATGAAGCATTCATGCTATTTTATTATCTGTTTTGAATGATTATGGGCTTTATTATACACTTTTATATTACTTTTGGGACTAACCTATTAACCGGAGGCCCAGCCCATATTGTTGTTTTATTGCCTGTTTTAGTATTTCGAAGAAAACAAATATCAAACGGAGTCTAAACGGAATGAAACCTTCGGCAACGTGATTTTTTGGAAGAATATCACCCAGGAGACTTGGAGTTCACGTCTAAAGACCCTCGAGGAGGCCAGGAGATAGGAGGGCACCCCCTATCTCGTGGGCCCCTCAAGCACCTCCCGACCGACTTCTTTCGCCTATATAAGCCTACGTGCCCTAAAAACATCGAATATCAAGATAGATCGCGAGTTCCACCGCCGCAAGCCTCTGTAGCCACCAGAAACCTCTCGGGAGCACTTCCCGGCACCCTGCCGGAGGGGGGATCCTTCACCGGTGGCCATCTTCATCATCCCGGTGCTCTCCATGACGAGGAGGGAGTAGTTCACCCTCGAGGCTGAGGGTATGTACCCGTAGCGATGTGTTTGATCTCTCTCTCTCTCTCTCTCTCTCTCTCTCTCTCTCTCTCTCTCGTGTTATCTCTCGTGTTCCCTCTATGGCACAATCTTGATGTATCCTGAGCTTTGCTATTGTAGTTGGATCTTATGATGTTTCTCCCCCTCTAGTCTCTTGTGATGAATTGAGTTTTCCCTTTGAAGTTATCTTATCGGATTGAGTCTTTTATGAGAACAGTTGTTGTATGTCTTCCCGTGCTTATCTGTGGTGACAATGGGATATCATGTGCCACTTGATATATGTTTTGGTGACCAACTTGCGGGTTCCGCCCATGAACCTATGCATAGGGGTTGGCACACGTTCTTGACTCTCTGGTAGAAACTTTGGGGCACTCTTTGAAGTACTTTGTGTTGGTTGAATAGATGAATCTGAGATTGTGTGATGCATATTGCATAATCATGCCCATGGATACTTGAGGTGACTATGGAGCATCTAGGTGACATTAGGGTTTTGGTTGATTTGTGTCTTAAGGTGTTATTCTAGTACGAACTCTTGAATAGATTGATCCGAAAGAATAACTTTGATGTGGTTTCATGCCCTACCATAATCTCTTTGTTTGTTCTCCGCTATTAGTGGCTTTAGAGTGACTCTTTGTTCCATGTTGAGGGATTGTTATATGATCTATCTATGTTATTATTGTTGAGAGAACTTGCACTAGTGAAAGTATGAACCCTAGGCCTTGTTTCCTACCATTGCAATACCGTTTATGCTCACTCTCATCATTAGTTACCTTGCTGTTTTTATAATTTCAGATTACAAATACCTTTATCTACCATCCGTATTGCACTTGTATCACCATCTCTTCACCTAACTAGTGCACCTATACAATCAACCATTGTATTGGGTGTGTTGGTGACACAAGAGACTCTTTGTTATTTGGTTGCAGGGTTGTTTGAGAGAGACCATCTTCATCCTACGCCTCCTACGGATTGATAAACCTTACGTCATCCACTTGAGGAAAATTTTCTACTGTCCTACAAACCTGTGCACTTGCAGGCCCGACAACGTCTACAAGAAGAAGGTTGTGTAGTAGACATCAAACTCTTTTTTGGCGCCGTTGCCGGGGAGGCAAGGTAAACGACACTCACACCCCATCAACTAAGCTCTTTTCTGGCGCCGTTGCCGGGGAGGAGAGTGCTTGAAGGTATATCTTTAGATCTTGCAATCGAATCTTTTTGTTTCTTATTTTATGACTAGTTTAGTTTATAAAAAGGAAACTACAAAAAAATAGAATTGAGTTTGTCTCATACGCTTCATCTTTTTAATATCTTTCGTGAGAATGATGGTAAGGAAAATTGTGCTCAAGTGCTAGAAGAAGAAATCTATAAAATGTTTTGCACTAAATCTTTGAATGATGAGCATGATTGCAATGTTATTAGTACAAATTCTTTGAATATCCATGATGCTAATGATATGCAAAGCCACAAGCTTGGGGATGCTATGTTTGATGAATATGATATTTTTTGTCCCCCATGTTTTGATGAGAATATTTATTATGATGAAAGCATGACTCCTATTTATGATGATTATATTGATGAAAGTGGGTTTGGAAGAGTGTCAACTTTAGGAAGTAGTGATCCCACTATTTTGGAGGATGTTGAATCTTATTGTGATGAACATGAAAGTGGATTTGGAAGAGTGTCAACTTTATTTAGTGATGATTCCACTATTTCGGAAGAGGTTCCAATTGATTATGAGAACAAAGTTGCTATCTATGATGATTATTGTGATGACTTGTATGCTATTAAGAATAATGATAACCATGAAACTTGTCATCATGATTTTAGTTTTCAATTGGATTATGCCTCACATGATAGGTATTTTGTTGAGCTTGCTCCCACTATTATTCGTGAGAATAAATTTGCTTATGTGGAGAGTAATAAAATTTCTATGCTTGTAGATCATGAAAGGAATACTTTAGGTGCTGGTTATATTGTTGAACTCATTCATGATGCTACTAAAAATTATTATGAGGGAGGAACATATGCTTGTAGGAATTGCAATAATTCCAAGTTTCCTCCTCGGAAAGAGAGGATGATCTTCGCAAGGACCACCCGCACCTATTTTCTGACCAACCCGAATCTCGAGGGCGAGATTCATCTTAAGGGGGATAGGTTTGTAACATCCCAAATTTTATTTTGGAATGTTATACATAGGTCATTCATGCATATCATATTTTATTTCTTTTCCGCTTTGCAATCCTCGAAATCCTAAGCAACTCAAGGACCCTCGGAGAGAGTTGGGGATTTTCCGGTCTCATATTTGGATTTTCGTACGAAATAATGAAACGAGGATTTTGATTTTAATTATTTCTTTCTCCGAAAAATATTTCGTACAAAAATAAATGAGAGGAGATAATATGACTTCTCCAAAATAATTGAAATATTGGAGGAAAAATGTTAAAATCATTTATTTGACCTTAGTTGATTTTATTCGGATTTCATTTGCATTAGAAAAAATTGCACATTTTCCAAAAATTGCATTTTAGGGCCAAGAAACATGTTCATCTCGTTCTAAATATTTTATTTAAACGGTGAAAATTTGTTTTGGCATTTTAGGGTTTTATTTTATTTTCTAGGATTTTATTTTTGCCGGCGTAATTGTTTTAAAAAAAACTTTCAGCGTCCGACTGGGCCGAGGCCCAGCCGAGCCAGGCCGGCCCAACCCCGCGCAACCGCCTTCCTCCCGCGCGTTGCCGTAGTCGGAGTCCGGCTCGGACTCCGCTGCCGCCTACCTCCTCCCCCAAGGCACCGCCCCCCCTCCTCTAAATACCACCGCCCCCCTAGCCACCACCACCAGCCGCCGCCCGGAACCGAAGCCCGAGCCACCGCCGCCGCCCGTCGCCGCAGGGGAGCCGCCGCCGCTGCCGCT